>NC_133366.1:39745405-39956394 GCF_049309525.1 Garra rufa | reverse complement strand
ATGCCTGTGTGGCTTTAGGTTGCTAGGGTACTCTTATTGGTTGCTAGGGAGTGGCCAATGACGACACTGTAAAGTGTAGTTGCCTGTATGAGTGATATAAACCAACCCCCATGTCTTTGTGACATTCAGGTCAGAAGATATGCCTGTGTGGCTTTAGGTTGCTAGGGTACTCTGTTTGGTTGCTAGGGAGTGGCCAATAACGACAATGTAAAGTGTAGTTGCCAGTATGAGTGATTTAAACCAACCCCCATGTCTCTGTGACATTCAGGTCTGAAGATATGCCTGTGTGGCTTTAGGTTGCTAGGGTACTCTTATTGGTTGCTAGGGAGTGGCCAATAACGACAATGTAAAGTGTAGTTGCCAGTATGAGTGATTTAAACCAACCCCCATGTCTCTGTGACATTCAGGTCTGAAGATATGCCTGTGTGGATTCGGGTTGCTAGGGTACTCTGTTTGGTTGCTAGGGAGTGGCCAATAACAACACTGTAAAGTGTAGTTGCCAGCATGAGTGATTTAAACCAACCCCCATGTCTCTGTGACATTCAGGTGTGAAGATATGCCTGTGTGGCTTTGGGTTGCTAGGGTACTCTGTTTGGTTGCTAGGGAGTGGCCAATTACGACACTGTAAAGTGTAGTTGCCAGTATGAGTGATATAAACCAACCCCCATGTCTCTGTGACATTCAGGTCTGAAGATATACCTGTGTGGCTTTGGGTTGCTAGGGTACTCTGTTTGGTTGCTAGGGAGTGGCCAATGACGACACTGTAAAGTGTAGTTGCCAGTATGAGTGATATAAACCAACCCCCATGTCTCTGTGACATTCAGGTCAGAAGATATACCTGTGTGGCTTTAGGTTGCTAGGGTACTCTGTTTGGTTGCTAGGGAGTGTCAATGTTGATTGGTGATTGGGCGTTTGCTGCCCCAACTCAAATGAGTCCGCCCCCATGTCTCTATGATACTCTGATCCAGAGTATGCATCTGTTCCCTTATAATGGAAGTCTATGGGATCAGTTGCTAGGGTGGCCTAAATGGTTGCTAGGGCGTGGCTTGACACCTTCATGATGATCCGGAGAGTCTGATTGGCCATCTGAGTAAAATGAGCCCGCCTCCATGTCTCTAGGCCAATGTGATGCTGAGTTATGGCCAATGCAAAATGTCTATGGACTTCACCATAGTAAAAGAAAAACCCTCGCCATGTATTTGAATAGGGCAAATTTGGGGGGCTGTAGCGCCCCAGGGGTACAACATATACCCCATTGCGAAATGATCCTGAGAGTCTGATTGGTTGTCTGAGTAAAATGAGCCCACCCCCATGTCTTTAGGCCAATGTGATGCAGAGTTACGCTCAATACAAATGTCTATGGAAACTCCCATAGTAGGAAAAAAAAAATTATTTCATGGGCGATCCCTCGCCATGTATTTGAATGGGGCCACTTTGGGGGACTGTAGCCCCCCAGGGGTACAACTTATACCCCTTTGCGAGGTGGGGTCTCGCACAGCTTGATAGCCTCTCCAAATGTGGCGAATCACGTGTTTCTGAGAAATTCTCGCTCTGCGCTACGTCCCATCAAAGTTTGCCACAATGCATTGTCTATGGGACGTTTTTGGGGCGCTTTTTCGCCCCGTGTGATGTCATCGTACCCCCGATCGCTTATAAAAGTCATAGCACACCATTCCCATATAGGCCGCACGATTTGACACCTGTTTCGAGGGTCTACGTCAAAAACTGCGGGACTAGTTACGCGCCGAAATCCTGCACGGAAGAATAAAAAGAAGAATAATAAGTATGTGAGATAGTAATAGTGATGCTTTGCCTATGGCAAGCACCACTAACTAGATATGTACATTTCCTGAAGAAAATGTGAGTGGTGCTTGCGGTGGCAAAACTCGGCCCTCGGTTGCTAGGATGTTGATATGCAGTTGCTATGGCACCCATGATGGTTGCTAGGGCCGTTGCTATGGTACCCGGGGTGGTTGCTAGGGTGTTGCTATGCGGTTGCTAGGGTACATGGGGTGGTTGCTAGGGTGTTGCTATGCGGTTTATAAGGTACCTGGGGTGGTTGCTATGGCCGTTGCTAGGGTACTCGGGGTGGTTGCTAGGGTACCCGGGGTGGTTGCTAGGGTGTTGCTATGCAGTTGCTATGGTACACGGGGTGGTTGCTAGGGTGTTGCTATGCGGTTTCTAAGGTACCTGGGGTGGTTGCTATGGCCGTTGCTAGGGTACTCGGGGTGGTTGCTAGGGTACCCGGGGTGGTTGCTAGGGTGTTGCTATGTGGTTGCTAGGGTACCCGGGGTGGTTGCTAGGGCCGTTGCTAGGGTACCCAGGGTGGTTGCTAGGGTGTTGCTATGTGGTTGCTAGGGTACCCGGGGTGGTCGCTAGGGTGTTGCTATGCGGTTGCTAGGGTATCCGGGGTGGTTGCTAGGGCCGTTGCTAGGGTACCCGGGGTGGTTGCTAGGGTGTTGCTATGCAGTTGCTATGGTACACGGGATGGTTGCTAGGGCCGTTGCTATGGTACCCGGGGTGGTTGCTAGGGTGTTGCTATGCGGTTTCTAGGGTACTTGGGTGGTTGCTAGGGCCGTTGCTATGCGGTTGCTAGGGTACTTGGGTGGTTGCTAGGGCCGTTGCTAAGGTAACCGGGCTAGTTGCTATGGCATTGGTATGCAGTTGCTACTTGTCAAAGATCATTACTATGGAGTGTTATAGAGGTCTTTGCCTGATTAGCCCTTAGCTAATTGCTATTAGCATGAAGCTATTGAGTGCTAGCATGTGTAGCATGTTGACAGTTTGCTAGCATGAGTCAAAAGTAGCAACTCCCATGTCTATGCGACATTCTGATACAAAAATATAGGTCTTGCTAATTGGTTGCTAGGGTACTCTGTTTGGTTGCTAGGGAGTGGCCAATGACGACACTGTAAAGTGTAGTTGCCAGTATGAGTGATATAAACCAACCCCCATGTCTCTGTGACATTCAGGTCAGAAGATATGCCTGTGTGGCTTTAGGTTGCTAGGGTACTCTGTTTGGTTGCTAGGGAGTGGCCAATAACGACAATGTAAAGTGTAGTTGCCAGTATGAGTGATTTAAACCAACCCCCATGTCTCTGTGACATTCAGGTGTGAAGATATGCCTGTGTGGCTTTGGGTTGCTAGGGTACTCTGTTTGGTTGCTAGGGAGTGGCCAATGACGACACTGTAAAGTGTAGTTGCCAGTATGAGTGATATAAACCAACCCCCATGTCTCTGTGACATTCAGGTCTGAAGATATGCCTGTGTGGCTTTGGGTTGCTAGGGTACTCTGTTTGGTTGCTAGGGAGTGTCAATGTTGATTGGTGATTGGGCGTTTGCTGCCCCGACTCAAAGGAGTCCGCCCCCATGTCTCTATGACACTCTGATCCAGAGATATGCATCTGGGCCCTTATAATGGAAGTCTATGGGATCAGTTGCTAGGGTGCCCTAAATGGTTGCTAGGGCGTGGCTTGACACCTTCATGATGATCCAGAGAGTCTGATTGGCCATCTGAGTAAAATGAGCCCGCCTCCATGTCTCTAGGCCAATGTGATGCTGAGTTATGCCCAATGCAAAACCCCTATGTAAATTACAATGGGTTTTCATGGGACGTCCCTTACCATAGAAAGTCAATGGGGCAAATTTGGAGAGCTCTTGCACCCCAGGGGTACAACTTTTACCCCATTGCGAGGAGTTTTCTCGCACAGCTTGATAGCCTCTCCAGATGTGGCGAATCACGTGTTTCTACGAAATTCTTGCTTGGCGCTACGTTCCGTCAAAATTCGTCCCCATGCGTTGTCTATGGGATTTTGGGGCCGAATTTTTACCCCAGGTGACATCATCGTACCCCTGATCGCTTATAAAAGTCGGGGATCTACATTCCCATATTGACCGCACAATTTGACGCCCATTTCGAGGGTCTACGACAAAAATTGCGGGACGAGGGGCGCGGCAAAATTTGAATGAAAGAGGGGCATTTGCGCCCCAGGGGTACAACTTATACCCCATTGCGAGATGTGTTCTTGCATAGCTTGACAGCCTCTCCAGTTGTGGTGAATCACGTGTTTCTACGAAATTCTGGGTCTGCGCTACGTCCCGTTAAAGTTGGCCGTAATGCATTGTCGTTGTAAATTTTGGGGTGGTTTTTTGCCCCGTGTGACATCATCGTACCCCCGATCCCTTATAAAAGTCATAGCACACCGAGTCTATATAGGACGCACGATTTGACGCCCGTTTCGAGGGTCTACGACAAAAACTGCGGGACTAGTTACGCGCCGAAAAACGTACGGAAGAAGTAAGAAGAAGAAGAAGAAGAAGAAGAAGAAGAATAACTAGATATGTACATTTCCTGAAGAAAATGTGAGTGGTGCTTGCAGTGGCAAAACTCGGCCCTCGGTTGCTAGGGTGATGTAATTGGTTGCTAGGGTGTGGCTATGAAGGTCACTACTTATATGCCGAGTCAAAAGAGCCCAACCACAAGCCCCTATGAGTTTCTGATCCAAAGATATATCACAAATTGTATGGCAATGTTAGTCTATCGGAGATTTTGCTGAAATTTCTCACCCGCTTTACGATAATCGTACGCCCGATCGCTTCAAAAATTCATAGCACATCTCTCCTCAATAAGCCGGTCGATTTGAGATGTCAATCATGGGTCTATGACAAACGGTGCGGGACGAGTTACACGCCGAAGTTCCTATGGGCCTGCATGATCATTCTTCCAATGAAAGTCTATGGGACATTTTTGTCCACTTTTTTGTGTGCTGTTTGAATATCGTACCTTCAATCGCTCCGAAAAATCATAGCACACCTCTCTTCAATAAGCCGCAACATTTGACACCTCATTCATGTGTCTACGCCAAACGGTGCCGGAAAAGATACGCACCGAAGGTCCTATGGGCCTCTGTGTGTGTGTGTGAGAAAGTGACAGTTGAGATTCAAATTCACAGACATTCTGCCATTGTAAATCAATGGGATTTTTTAGCACGCTATTTCTTCCGCTGTTTGAACATCTTAGGTCCGATCGCTTAGAAAAGTCATAGCACACCTCTCCTCGATGAGTCGGTCGATTTGACATCTCATTCATGGATCTACGACAAACATTGTGGGAGGAGTAGCATGCCGAAGTTTTGGCAGGGCGAACAGTAATAGTAATACTAGATATGTACATTTCCTGAAGAAAATGTGAGTGGTGCTTGCAGTGGCAAAACTCGGCCCTCGGTTGCTAGGGTGATGTAATTGGTTGCTAGGGTGTGGCTATGAAAGTCACTACTTATAAGCCGAGTCAAAAGAGCCTATGTCTTTCTGATCCAAAGATATGATCTCACAAATTGAATGGCAATGTTAAGTCTATCGGAGATTTTGCCCAAATTTCTCGCCCGCTTTACGATAATCGTACGCCAGATCGCTTCAAAAATTCATAGCACACCTCTCCTCAATAAGCCGGTCGATTTGAGACGTCATTCATGGGTCTATGACAAACGGTGTGGGACGAGTTACACGCCGAATTTCCTATGGGCCTGCATGAACATTCTGCCAATGAAAGTCTATGGGATATTTTTGCCCGCTTTTTCGTGCGCTGTTTAAACATCGTAACTCCAATCGCCCCGAAAAGTCATAGCACACCTCTCCTCAATAAGCCGCAACATTTGACACCTCATTCATGGGTCTACGGCAAACGGTGCCGGACAAATTACGCACCGAAGTTCCTATGGGCCTGTATGTGTGTGTGAGAAAATGACAGTTGAGATTCAAATTCACAGACATTCTGCCATTGAAAATCAATGGGATATTTTTGCCCGCTTTTTCGTGCGCTGTTTGAAGATCGTATGTCCGATCGCTTAGAAAAGTCATAGCACACCTCTCCTCAATGAGCCGGTCGATTTGAGACCTCATTCATGGATCTACGCCAAACGGTGCGGGACGAGTTACGCGCCGAAGTTTTGTCAGGGCGAACAGTAATAGTAATACTAGATATGTACATTTCCTGAAGAAAATGTGTGTGGTGCTTGCAGTGGCAAAACTCAGCCCTAGGGTGTTGATATACAGTTGCTATGGCACCCAGGATGGTTGCTAGGGCCGTTGCTAGGGTACCCAGGGTGGTTGCTAGGGTGTTGCTCTGCGGTTGCTAGGGTACCCGGGTTGGTTGCTAGGGTGTTGCTATGCGGTTGCTAGGGTACCCGGGGTGGTTGCTAGGGCCGTTACTAGGGTACCCAGGTAGGTTGCTATGCGGTTGCTAGGGTACCCAGGGTGGTTGCTAGGGCCGTTGCTAGGGTGTTGCTATGCTGTTGCTAGGGTACCCGGGGTGGTTGCTAAGGTGTTGCTATGTGGTTGCTAGGGTACCCAGGGTGGTTGCTAAGGTGTTGCTATGCGGTTGCTATGGTACTTAGGTGGTTACTAGGGCCGTTGCTATGCAGTTGCTAGGGTACTTGGGTGGTTGCTAGGGCCGTTGCTAAGGTACCCGGGGTAGTTGCTAGGGCATTGGTAGGCAGTTGCTATTTGTCAAAGATCATTACTATGGAGTGTTATAGAGGTCTTTGCCTGATTAGCCCTTAGCTAATTGCTATTAGCATGTAGTCTTTGAATGCTAGCATGTGTAGCATGTTGAGAGTTAGCTAGCATGAGTCAAAAGTAGCAACTCCCATGTCCATGCGTCATTCTGATATATAGATATTGATCCTGCTAATTGGTTGCTAGGGTACTCAGTTTGGTTGCTAGGGAGTGGCCAATAACGACACTGTAAAGTGTAGTTGCCAGTATGAGTGATTTAAACCAACCCCCATGTCTCTGTGACATTCAGGTCTGAAGATATGCCTGTGTGGCTTTGGGTTGCTAGGGTACTCAGTTTGGTTGCTAGGGAGTGGCCAATAACGACACTGTAAAGTGTAGTTGCCAGTATGAGTGATATAAACCGACCCCCATGTCTCTGTGACATTCAGGTCTGAAGATATGCCTGTGTGGCTTCGGGTTGCTAGGGTACTCTGTTTGGTTGCTAGGGAGTGGCCAATGACGACACTATAAATTGTAGTTGCCAGTATGAGTGATATAAACCAACCCCCATGTCTCTGTGACATTCAGGTCTGAAGATATGCCTGTGTGGCTTTGGGTTGCTAGGGTACTCTGTTTGGTTGCTAGGGAGTGTCAATGTTGATTGGTGATTGGGCGTTTGCTGCCCCAACTCAAAGGAGTCCGCCCCCATGTCTCTATGACACTCTGATCCAGAGATATGCATCTGGGCCCTTATAATGGAAGTCTATGGGATCAGTTGCTAGGGTGCCCTAAATGGTTGCTAGGGCGTGGCTTGACACCTTCATGATGATTCGGAGAGTCTGATTGGTTGTCTGAGTAAAATGAGCCCGCCCCCATGTCTCTATGACACTGTGATGCAGAGTTATGTTCAATGCAAAATCCCTATGTAAATTACCATAGAAGGGAAAACGCATGTGTTTCATGCGACGTTCCTCACCATTGAAAGTCAATGGGGCAAATTTGGAGGGCTCTAACACCCCTGGGGTACAACTTATACCCCATTGAGAGGTGTGTTCTCGCACAGCTTGATAGCCTCTCCAAATGTGGCGAATCACGTGTTTCTGTGAAATTCTCGCTCTGCGCTACGTCCCGTCAAAGTTTGCCGCAATGCATTGTCAATACGATTTTTAGGGCCGCTTTTGCCCCCCGTGTGATGTCATCATACCCCCGATCGCTTATAAAAGTCATAGCACACCGAGTCTATATAGGACGCACGATTTGACGCCCGTTTCGAGGGTCTAGGACAAAAACTGCGGGACTAGTTACGCGCCGAAATTTGTACGGAAGAAAAATAATAAGAAGAATAATAAGCACGCACAACAGTAATAGTGATGCTTTGCCTATGGCAAGCACCACTAACTAGATATGTACATTTCCTGAAGAAAATGTGAGTGGTGCTTGCGGTGGCAAAACTCGGCCCTCGGTTGCTAGGGTGATGTAATTGGTTACTAGGATGTGGCTGTGAAGATCATAGGTCACTACTTATAGGCCGAGTCAAAACCCACAAACCTCTATGACTTTCTGATCCAAAGATATGATCTCACAAATTGTATGGCAATATTAGTGTATCTGAGATTTTGCCCAAATTTCTCGCCTGCTTTACGATAATCGTACGCTCGATCGCTTAAAAAATTCATAGCACACCTCTCCTCAATGAGTCGGTCGATTTGACACCTCATTCATTAATCTACGACAAACGGTGTGGGAGGAGTAGCGCGCCGAAACTTTGTCAGGGCGAACAGTAATAGTAATACCCGGGGTGGTTGCTAGGGTGTTGCTATGTGGTTGCTAGGGTACATGGGGTGGTTGCTATGCGGTTGTTAGGGTACCCTGGGTGGTTGCTAAGGCCGTTGCTAGGTACCCAGAGTGGTTGCTAGGGCCGTTGCTAAGGTCCCAGGGGTGGTTGCTAGGGCCGTTGCTAGGGTACCCGGGGTGGTTGCTAGGGCCGTTGCTAGGGTACCCGGGGTGGTTGCTAGGGCCGTTGCTAGGGTACCCTGGGTGGTTGCTAGGGCCGTTGCTAGGTACCCAGAGTGGTTGCTAGGGCCGTTGCTAGGGTACACGGGGTGGTTGCTAGGGTACCCGGGGTGGTTGCTAGGGCCGTTGCTAAGGTCCCCGGGGTGGTTGCTAGGGCCGTTGCTAGGGTACACGGGGTGGTTGCTAGGGTATCAGGGGTGGTTGCTAGGGTGTTGCTATGCGGTTGCTAGGGTATCCGGGGTGGTTGCTTGGGTGTTGCTATGCGGTTGCTAGGGTATCCGGGGTGGTTGCTAGGGTCGTTGCTAGGGTACCTGGGGTGGTTGCTAGGGTGTTGCTATGTGGTTGCCAGGGTACCCGGGGTGGTTGCTAGGGTGTTGCTATGTGGTTGCTAGGGTATCCGAGGTGGTTGCTAGGGTGTTGCTATGCAGTTGCTAGGGTATCTGGGGTGGTTGCTAGGGCCGTTGCTAGGGTACCTGGAGTGGTTGCTAGGGTGTTGCTATGTGGTTGCTAGGGTACCCGGGGTGGTTGCTAGGGTGTTGCTATGCGGTTGCTAGGGTATCCGTGGTGGTTGCTAGGGTGTTGCTATGCGGTTGCTAGGGTACCCGGGGTGGTTGCTAGGGCCGTTGCTAGGGGACCCAGTGTGGTTGCTAAGGCATTGGTAGGCAGTTGCTACTTGTCAAATATCATTACTATGGAGTGTTATAGAGGTATTTGCATGATTAGCCCTTAGCTAATTGCTATTAGCATGTAGCTATTGAGTGCTAGCATGTGTAGCATGTTGAGAGTTTGCTAGCATGAGTCAAAAGCAGCAACTCCCATATCCATGCGTCATTCTGATACAAAGATATCGGTCTTGCTAATTGGTTGCTAGGGTACTCTGTTTGGTTGCTAAGGAGTGGCCAATAACGACACTGTAAAGTGTAGTTGCCAGTATGAGTGATGTAAACCAACCCCCATGTCTCTGTGACATTCAGGTCTGAAGATATGCCTGTGTGGCTTTGGGTTGCTAGGGTACTCTGTTTGGTTGCTAGGGAGTGTCAATGTTGATTGGTGATTGGGCGTTTGCTGCCCCGACTCAAAGGAGTCCGCCCCCATGTCTCTATGACACTCTGATCCAGAGATATGCATCTGGGCCCTTATAATGGAAGTCTATGGGATCAGTTGCTAGGGTGCCCTAAATGGTTGCTAGGGCGTGGCTTGACACCTTCATGATGATCCGGAGAGTCTGATTGGCCATCTGAGTAAAATGAGCCCGCCTCCATGTCTCTAGGCCAATGTGATGCTGAGTTATGCCCAATGCAAAACCCCTATGTAAATTACAATGGGTTTTCATGGGACGTCCCTTACCATAGAAAGCCAATGGGGCAAATTTGGAGAGCTCTTGCACCCCAGGGGTACAACTTTTACCCCATTGCGAGGAATCTTCTCGCACAGCTTGATAGCCTCTCCAGATGTGGCGAATCACGTGTTTCTACGAAATTGTTGCTTGGCGCTACGTTCCGTCAAAATTCGTCCCCATGCGTTGTCTATGGGATTTTGGGGCCGAATTTTTACCCCAGGTGACATCATCGTACCCCTGATCGCTTATAAAAGTCGGGGATCTACATTCCCATATTGGCCGCACAATTTGACGCCCATTTTGAGGGTCTACGACAAAAATTGCGGGACGAGGGGCGCGCCAAAATTTGAATGAAAGAGGGGCATTTGCGCCCCAGGGGTACAACTTATACCCCATTGCGAGATGTGTTCTTGCACAGCTTGACAGCCTCTCCAGTTGTGGTGAATCACGTGTTTCTACGAAATTCTGGGTCTGCGCTACGTCCCGTTAAAGTTGGCCGTAATGCATTGTCGTTGTAAATTTTGGGGTGGTTTTTTGCCCCGTGTGACATCATCGTACCCCCGATCCCTTATAAAAGTCATAGCACACCGAGTCTATATAGGACGCACGATTTGACGCCCGTTTCGAGGGTCTACGACAAAAACTGCGGGACTAGTTACGCGCCGAAAAACGTACGGAAGAAGTAAGAAGAAGAAGAAGAAGAAGAAGAAGAAGAAGAATAATAAGTATGAACAATAGTAATAGTGATGCTTTGCCTATGGCAAGCACCACTAACTAGATATGTACATTTCCTGAAGAAAATGTGAGTGGTGCTTGCTTTGGCAAAACTCGGCCCTCGGTTGCTAGGGTGTTGATATGCAGTTGCTATGGCACTCAGGATGGTTGCTGGGCCGTTGCTAGGGTACCCGGGTGGTTGCTAGGGTGTCACTATGCGGTTGCTAAGGTACCCAGGGTGGTTGCTAGGGTGTTGCTATTTGGTTGCTAGGGTACCCAGGGTGGTTGCTAGGGCCGTTGCTAGGGTACCGTGGGTGGTTGCTAGGGTGTTGCTATGCGGTTGCTAGGGTACCCAGGGTGGTTGCTAGGGTGACGCTATGAGGTTGCTATGGTACCCGGGGTGGTTGCTAGGGCCGTTGCTAGGGTACCCGGGGTGGTTGCTAAGGTGTTGCTATGTGGTTGCTAGGGTATCTGGGGTGGTTGCTAGGGTGTTGCTATGTGGTTGCTAGGGTACCCAGGGTGGTTGCTAGGGTGTTGCTATGCGGTTGCTAGGGTACCCGGGTGGTTGCTAAGGCCGTTGCTAGGGTACCCAGGGTGGTTGCTAAGGTGTTGCTATGTGGTTGCTAGGGTATCTGGGGTGGTTGCTAGGGTTTTGCTATGTGGTTGCTAGGGTACCCAGGGTGGTTGCTAGGGTGTTGCTATGCGGTTGCTAGGGTACCCAGGGTGGTTGCTAGGGTGTTGCTATGCGGTTGCTATGGTGCTCGGGTGGTTACTAGGGCAGTTGCTATGCGGTTGCTAGGGTACTTGGGTGGTTGCTAGGGCCGTTGCTAAGGTAACCGGGCTAGTTGCTATGGCATTGGTATGCAGTTGCTACTTGTCAAATATCATTACTATGGAGTGTTATACAGGTCTTTGCCTGATTAGCCCTTAGCTAATTGCTATTAGCATGAAGCTATTGAGTGCTAGCATATGTAGCATGTTGAGAGTTTGCTAGCATGAGTCAAAAGTAGCAACTCCCATGTCTATGCGACATTCTGATACAAAGATATAGGTCTTGCTAATTGGTTGCTAGGGTACTCTGTTTGGTTGCTAGGGAGTGGCCAATGACGACACTGTAAAGTGTAGTTGCCAGTATGAGTGATTTAAACCAACCCCCATGTCTCTGTGACATTCAGGTCCGAAGATATGCCTGTGTGGCTTCGGGTTGCTAGGGTACTCTGTTTGGTTGCTAGGGAGTGGCCAATGACGAGACTGTAAATTGTAGTTGCCAGTATGAGTGATATAAACCAACCCCCATGTCTCTGTGACATTCAGGTGTGAAGATATGCCTGTGTGGCTTTGGGTTGCTAGGGTACTCTGTTTGGTTGCTAGGGAGTGGCCAATGACGACACTGTAAAGTGTAGTTGCCAGTATGAGTGATATAAACCAACCCCCATGTCTCTGTGACATTCAGGTGTGAAAATATGCCTGTGTGGCTTGGGGTTGCTAGGGTACTCTGTTTGGTTGCTAGGGAGTGTCAATGTTGATTGGTGATTGGGCGTTTGCTGCCCCGACTCAAAGGAGTCCGCCCCCATGTCTCTATGACACTCTGATCTAGAGATATGCATCTGGGCCCTTATAATGGAAGTCTATGGGATCAGTTGCTAGGGTGCCCTAAATGGTTGCTAGAGCGTGGTTTGACACCTTCATGATGATCCGGAGAGTCTGATTGGCCATCTGAGTAAAATGAGCCCGCCTCCATGTCTCTAGGCCAATGTGATGCTGAGTTATACCCAATACAAAATCCCTATGTAAATTACCATGGGTTTTCATGGGACGTCCCTTACCATAGAAAGTCAATGGGGCAAATTTGGAGAGCTCTTGCACCCCAGGGGTACAACTTTTACCCCATTGCGAGAAGTCTTCTCGCACAGCTTGATAGCCTCTCCAGATGTGGCGAATCACTTGTTTCTACGAAATTCTTGCTAGGCGCTACGTCCCGTCAAAATTCGTCCCAATGCGTTGTCTATGGGATTTTGGGGCCGAATAAAAATTGGCTGTGACATCATCGTACCCCTGATCGCTTATATAAGTCGGGGATCTACATTCCCGTATTGGCCGCACAATTTGACGCCCATTTCGAGGGTCCACGTCAAAAATTGCGGGACGAGGGGCGCGCCAAAATTTGAACGAAAGAGGGGCATTTGCGCCCCAGGGGTACAACTTACACCCCATTGCGAGATGTGTTCTTGCACAGCTTGACAGCCTCTCCAGTTGTGGTGAATCACGTGTTTCTACAAAATTCTTGCTCGGTGCTACGTCCCGTCAAAGTTGGCCGTAATGCATTGTCGTTGTAAATTTTGGGGTGGTTCTTTGCCCCGTGTGACATCATCGTACCCCCGATCCCTTATAAAAGTCATAGCACACCGAGTCTATATAGGACGCACGATTTGACGCCCGTTTCGAGGGTCTACGACAAAAACTGCGGGACTAGTTACGCGCCGAAATGTGTACGGAATCTAGTATAATAATAATAATAATAGTTATGTGAGATAATAATAGTGATGCTTTGCCTATGGCAAGCACCACTAACTAGATATGTACATTTCCTGAAGAAAATGTGAGTGGTGCTTGCAGTGGCAAAACTCGGCCCTCGGTTGCTAGGGTGAGGTAATTGGTTGCTAGGGTGTGGCTGTGAAGGTCATAGGTCACTACTTATAGGCCGAGTCAAAACCCACAAACCTCTATGACTTTCTGATCCAAAGATATGATCTCACACATTTATGGCAATGTTAAGTCTATAGGAGATTTTGCCCAAATTTCTCACCCGCTTTACGATAATCGTAGACCCGATCGCTTCAAAAATTCATAGCACACCTCTCCTCAATAAGCCGGTCGATTTGAGACGTCATTCATGGGTCTATGACAAACAGTGCGGGACGAGTTACCTGCCGAAGTTCCTATGGGCCTGCATGAACATTCTGCCAATGAAAGTCTATGGGATATTTTTGCCAGCTTTTACGTGTGCTGTTTGAACATCGTAGCTCCAATCACTCCGAAAAGTCATAGCACACCTCTCCTCAATAAGCCGCAACGTTTGACACCTCATTCATGGGTCTACGGCAAACGGTGCCGGACAAATTACGCAGCGAAAGTTCCTATGGGCCTGTGTGTGTGTGTGTGAGAAAGTGACAGTTGAGATTCAAATTCACAGACATTCTGCCATTGTAAATCAATGGGATTTTGTAGCCCGCTTTTTCCTCCGCTGTGTGAACATCGTAGGTCCGATCGCTTAGAAAAGTCATAGCACACTTCTCCTCAATGAGCCGGTCGATTTGACACCTCATTCATGGGTCTACGGCAAATGGTGCTGGACAAATTACGCACCAAAGTTCCTATGGGCCTCTGTGTGTGTGTGTGTGTGTGTGTGTGTGAGAGAAAGTGACAGTTGAGATTCAAATTCACAGACATTTTCCCAGTGTAAATCAATGGGTTTTTTAGCCCGCTTTTTCCTTCGCTGTGTGAACATCGTAGGTCCGATCGCTTAGAAAAGTCATAGCACACCTCTCCTCAATGAGCCGGTCAATTTGAGATGTCATTCATGGGTCTACGACAAACGGTGTGGGAGGAGTTACGCGCCGAAGTTTTGTCAGGGCGAACAGTAATAGTAATACTAGATATGTACATTTCCTGAAGAAAATGTGAGTGGTGCTTGCGGTGGCAAAACTCGGCCCTCGGTTGCTAGGGTGATGTAATTGGTTGCTAGGGTGTGGCTATGAAGGTCACTACTTATATGCCAAGTCAAAAGAGCCCAACCACAAGCCTCCATGACTTTCTAATCCAAAGATATATCACAAATTGTATGGCAATGTTAGTCTATCGGAGATTTTGCCCAAATTTCTCACCCGCTTTACGATAATCGTACGCTCGATAGCTTCAAAAATTCATGGCACACCTCTCCTTAATAAGCCGGTCGATTTGAGACATCATTCATGGGTCTATGACAAACGATGTGGGACGAGTTACACGTCGAAGTACCTTTGGGCCTGAATGAACATTCTGCCAATGAAAGTCTATGGGATATTTTTGCCCACTTTTTCGTGCGCTGTTTGAACATCGTAGCTCCAATCGCTCCGAAAAGTCATAGCACACTTCTCCTCAATACGCCGCAACATTTGACACCTCATTCATGGGTCTACGGCAAATGGTGCCGGACAAATTACACACCGAAATTCCTATGGGCCTCTGTGTGTGTGTGAGAAAGTGACAGTTGAGATTCAAATTCACAGACATTCTGCCATTGTAAATCAATGGGATTTTTTATGCTCGCTTTATCGTCCGTTGTGTGAACATCGTAAGTCCGATCGCTTAGAAAAGTCATAGCACACCTCTCCTCAATCAGCCGGTCGATTTGACACCTCATTCATGGATCTACGACAAACGGTGTGGGAGGAGTAGCGCGCCAAAGTTTTGTCAGGGCGAACAGTAATAGTAATACTAGATATGTACATTTCCTGAAGAAAATGTGAGTGGTGCTTGCGGTGGCAAAACTCGGCCCTCGGTTGCTAGGGTGTTGATATGCAGTTGCTATGGCACCCATGATGGTTGCTAGGGCCGTTGCTATGGTACCCGGGGTGGTTGCTAGGGTGTTGCTATGCGGTTGCTAGGGTACCCGGGGTGGTTGCTAAGGTGTTGCTATGTGGTTGCTAGGGTACCTGGGGTGGTTGCTAAGGTGTTGCTAAGGTAACCGGGCTAGTTGCTATGGCGTTGGTATGCAGTTGCTACTTGTCAAAGATCATTACTATGGAGTGTTATAGAGGTCTTTGCCTGATTAGCCCTTAGCTATTTGCTATTAGCATGAAGCTATTGAGTGCTAGCATGTGTAGCATGTTGAGAGTTTGCTAGCATGAGTCAAAAGTAGCAACTCCCATGTCTATGCGACATTGATACAAAAATATAGGTCTTGCTAATTGGTTGCTAGGGTACTCTGTTTGGTTGCTAGGGAGTGGCCAATGACGACACTGTAAAGTGTAGTTGCCAGTATGAGTGATATAAACCAACCCCCATGTCTCTGTGACATTCAGGTCAGAAGATATGCCTGTGTGGCTTTAGGTTGCTAGGGTACTCTGTTTGGTTGCTAGGGAGTGGCCAATAACGACAATGTAAAGTGTAGTTGCCAGTATGAGTGATTTAAACCAACCCCCATGTCTCTGTGACATTCAGGTGTGAAGATATGCCTGTGTGGCTTTGGGTTGCTAGGGTACTCTGTTTGGTTGCTAGGGAGTGCCAATGACGACACTGTAAAGTGTAGTTGCCAGTATGAGTGATATAAACCAACCCCCATGTCTCTGTGACATTCAGGTCTGAAGATATGACTGTGTGGCTTTGGGTTGCTAGGGTACTCTGTTTGGTTGCTAGGGAGTGTCAATGTTGATTGGTGATTGGGCGTTTGCTGCCCCGACTCAAAGGAGTCCGCCCCCATGTCTCTATGATACTCTGATCCAGAGATATGCATCTGTGCCCTTATAATGGAAGTCTAGGGGATCAGTTGCTAGGGTGCCCTAAATGGTTGCTAGGGCGTGGCTTGACACCTTCATGATGATCCGGAGAGTCTGATTGGCCATCTGAGTAAAATGAGCCCGCCTCCATGTCTCTAGACCAATGTGATGCTGAGTTATACCCAATACAAAATCCCTATGTAAATTAACATGGGTTTTCATGGGACGTCCCTTCACCATTATAAGTCAATGGGGGAAATTTGGAGAGCTCTTGCACCCCAGGGGTACAACTTTTACCCCATTGCGAGGAGTCTTCTCGCACAGCTTGATAGACTCTCCAGATGTGGCGAATCAGGTGTTTCTACGAAATTCACTCTCGGCGCTACGTCCCGTCAAATTTGGCCGCAATGCATTGTCTATGGGATTTTGGGGGCGAATAAAAATGGGCTGTGACATCATCGTACCCCCAATGGTTTTAAAAAGTTCTCAGAATTTTTTGCTCAATGGGCTGCACAATTTGACGCCAGTTTCGAGGGTCTACGACAAAAACTGCGGGAAGTAATTTTTTTGCATAAAGGGGGCGTTTGCGCCCCAGGGGTACAACTTTTACCCCATTGCGAGGTGTCTTCTCGTACAGCTTACCAGCCTCCCCAAATGTGGCGAATCGCGTTTTTCTACTAAATTCTTGCTCGGTGCTACGTCCCGTCAAAGTTGGCCGTAATGCATTGTCGTTGTAAATTTTGGTGTGGTTCTTTGCCCCGTGTGACATCATCGTACCCCCGATCGCTTATAAAAGTCATAGCACACCGAATCTATATAGGCCGCACGATTTGACGCCTGTTTCGAGGGTCTATGACAAAAACTGCGGGACTAGTTACGCGCCGAAATGTGTACGGAAGAAGTGGAATAATAATAATAAGTATGTCGAATAGTAATAGTGATGCTTTGCCTATGGCAAGCACCACTAATAAGTATGAACAATAGTAATAGTGATGCTTTGCCTATGGCAAGCACCACTAACTAGATATGTACATTTCCTGAAGAAAATGTGTGTGGTGCTTGCAGTGGCAAAACTCGGCCCTCGGTTGCTAGGGTGATGTAAGTGGTTGCTAGGGTGTGGCTGTGAAGGTTACTACTTATAAGCCGAGTCAAAAGAGCCCAACCACAAGCCCCTATGTCTTTCTGATTCAAAGATATGATCTCACAAATTGTATGGCAATGTTAAGTCTATCTGAGATTTTGCCCAAATTTCTCACCCGCTTTACGATAATCGTACGCCCGATCGCTTCAAAAATTCATAGCACACCTCTCCTCAATAAGCCGGTCGATTTGAGATGTCATTCAAGGGTCTATGACAAACGGTGTGGGACGAGTTACACGAAGAAGTTCCTATTGGCCTGCATGAACATTCTGCCAATGAAAGTCTATGGGATATTTTTGCCCGCTTTTTCGTGCGCTGTTTGAACTTCGTAGCTCCAATCGCTCTGAAAAGTCATAGCACACCTCTCCTCAATAAGCCGCAACATTTGACACCTCATTCATGGGTCTACGGCAAACGGTGCCGGACAAATTACGCAACGAAGTTCCTATGGGCCTCTGTGTGTGTGTGTGTGTAAGAAAGTGACAGTTGAGATTCAAATTCACAGACATTCTCCCATTGTAAATCAATGGGATTTTTTGGCCCGCTTTTTCGTGCGCTGTTTGAACATCGTATGTCCGATCACTTAGAAAAGTCATAGCACATCTCTCCTCAATGAGCCGGTCGATTTGAGACCTCATTCATAGGTCTACGCGAAACGGTGCGGGACGAGTTACGCGCCGAAGTTTTGTCAGGGCGAACAGTAATAGTAATACTAGATATGTACATTTCCTGAAGAAAATGTGAGTGGTGCTTGCGGTGGCAAAACTCGGCCCTTGGTTGCTAGGGTGTTGCTATGTGGTTGCTAGGGTCGTTGCTAGGGTGTTGCTATGCAGTTGCTATGGTACCCGTGATGGTTGCTAGGGCCGTTGCAAGGGTACCCAGGGTGGTTGCTAAGGTATTGCTATGCGGTTGCTATGGTACTCGGGTGGTTACTAGGGCAGTTGCTATGCGGTTGCTAGGGTACTTGGGTGGTTGCTAGGGCCGTTGCTAAGGTAACCGGGCTAGTTGCTATGGCGTTGGTATGCAGTTGCTACTTTTCAAAGATCATTACTATGGAGTGTTATAGAGGTCTTTGCCTGATTAGCCCTTAGCTAATTGCTATTAGCATGAAGCTATTGAGTGCTAGCATGTGTAGCATGTTGAGAGTTTGCTAGCATGAGTCAAAAGTAGCAACTCCCATGTCTATGCGACATTCTGATACAAAAATATAGGTCTTGCTAATTGGTTGCTAGGGTACTCTGTTTGGTTGCTAGGGAGTGGCCAATGACGACACTGTAAAGTGTAGTTGCCAGTATGAGTGATATAAACCAACCCCCATGTCTCTGTGACATTCAGTTCTGAAGATATGCCTGTGTGGCTTTAGGTTGCTAGGGTACTTTGTTTGGTTGCTAGGGAGTGGCTAATAACGACAATGTAAAGTGTAGTTGCCAGTATGAGTGATATAAACCAACCCCCATGTCTCTGTGACATTCAGGTCTGAAGATATGCCTGTGTGGCTTTAGGTTGCTAGGGTATTCTGTTTGGTTGCTAGGGATTGGCCAATAATGACAATGTAAAGTTTAGTTGCCAGAATGAGTGATATAAACCAACCCCCATGTCTCTGTGACATTCAGGTCTGAAGATATGCCTGTGTGACTTTGGGTTGCTAGGGTACTCTGTTTGGTTGCTAGGGATTGGCCAATGACGACACTGTAAAGTGTAGTTGCCAGTATGAGTGATATAAACCAACCCCCATGTCTCTGTGACATTCAGGTCAGAAGATATGCCTGTGTGGCTTCGGGTTGCTAGGGTACTGTGTTTGGTTGCTAGGGAGTGGCCAATAACGACACTGTAAAGTGTAGTTGCCAGTATGAGTGATATAAACCAACCCCCATGTCTCTGTGACATTCAGGTGTGAAGATATGCCTGTGTGGCTTTGGGTTGCTAGGGTACTCTGTTTGGTTGCTAGGGAGTGGCCAATGACAACACTGTAAAGTGTAGTTGCCAGTATGAGTGATATAAACCAATCCCCATGTCTCTGTGACATTCAGGTGTGAAGATATGCCTGTGTGGCTTTGGGTTGCTAGGGTACTCTGTTTGGTTGCTAGGGAGTGGCCAATGACGACACTGTAAAGTGTAGTTGCCAGTATGAGTGATATAAACCAATCCCCATGTCTCTGTGACATTCAGGTCTGAAGATATGCCTGTGTGGCTTTGGGTTGCTAGGGTACTCTGTTTGGTTGCTAGGGAGTGGCCAATGACGACACTGTAAAGTGTAGTTGCCAGTATGAGTGATATAAACCAACCCCCATGTCTCTGTGACATTCAGATCTAAAGATATGCCTGTGTGGGTTTTGGTTGCTAGGGTGCTTGATAATGGTTGCTAGGGCGTGGATAGGAAGTGTCATTGGTGATTCACCATTGGCCCGAATCAAACGAGCCCACCCCCAAGTCTCTATGACACTGTGGTCCAAAGATATCCATATGGGTCATTATAAAAGCAGTATATGGGATCAGTTGCTAGGGTGCTGTAAATGGTTGTTAGGGCGTGGCTTGACTGCTTCACAGTGATCCGGAGAGTCTGATTGGTTGTCTGAGTAAAATGAGCCCGCCCCCATGTCTCTATGACACTGTGATGCAGAGTTATGTTCAAAGCAAAATCCCTATGTAAATTACCATAGTAGGAAAAACGCATGTGTTTCATGGGCCGCGCCTCACCATAGTAAGTCAATGGGGCGACTTTGGGGCGCTTTCGCGCCCCAGGGGTGCAACTTGTACCCCATTGAGTGGTGTGTTCTCGCACAGCTTGATAGCCTCTCCAAATGTGGCGAATGACGTGTTTCTGCGAAATTGTCGCTCGGCGCTACGTCCCGTCAAAGTTTGCCACAATGCATTGTCTATGGGACGTTTTTGGGGCGCTTTTTCGCCCCGTGTGATGTCATCGTACCCCCGATCGCTTATAAAAGTCATAGCACACCGAGTCTATATAGGCCGCACGATTTGACACCCGTTTCGAGGGTCTATGACAAAAACTGCGGGACTAGTTACGCGCCGAAAATCTGTACGGAATCTATAATAATAATAAAAATAAGCACGCACAACAGTAATAGTGATGCTTTGCCTATGGCAAGCACCACTAACTAGATATGTACATTTCCTGAAGAAAATGTGAGTGGTGCTTGCTTTGGCAAAACTCGGCCCTTGGTTGCTAGGGTGTTGATATGCAGTTGCTATGGCACTCAGGATGGATGCTAAGGCCGTTGGTAAGGTACCCGGGGTGGTTGCTAGGGTTTCGCTATGCGGTTGCTAAGGTACCCGGGGTGGTTGCTAGGGTGTTGCTATGTGGTTGCTAGGGTACCCAGGGTGGTTGCTAGGGCCGTTGCTAGGGTACCCAGGGTGGTTGGTAGGGTGTTGCTATGCGGTTGCTAAGGTAACCAGGGTGGTTGCTAGGGCCGTTGCTAGGGTACCCAGGGTGGTTGATAGGGTGTTGCTATGCGGTTGCTAAGGTAACCAGGGTGGTTGCTAGGGCCGTTGCTAGGGTGCCCGGGGTGGTTGCTAGGGTATCCGTGGTGGTTGCTAGGGCCGTTGCTAGGGCACCCGGGGTGGTTGCTAGGGCCGTTGCTAGGGTACCCGTGGTGGTTGCTAGGGTGTTGCTATGCGGTTGCTATGGTACCCGGAGTGGTTGCTAGGGCCGTTGCTAGGGTACCCGGGGTGGTTGCTAAGGTGTTGCTATGCGGTTGCTAGGGTACCCGGAGTGGTTGCTAGGTTGTTGCTATGCGGTTGCTATGGTACCCGGGGTGGTTGCTAGGGCCGTTGCTAGGGTACCCGGGGTGGTTGCTAGGGCCGTTGCTAGGGTACCCGGAGTGGTTGCTAGGGTGTTGCTATGCGGTTGCTAGGGTACTTGGGGTGGTTGCTAGGGCCGTTGCTATGGTACCCAGGGTGGTTGCTAAGGTGTTGCTATGCGGTTGCTAGGGTAACCAGGGTGGTTGCTAAGTTGTTGCTATGTGGTTGCTAGGGTACTTGGGTGGTTACTAGGGCCGTTGCTATGCTGTTGCTAGGGTACTTGGGTGGTTGCTATGGCCGTTGCTAAGGTACCTGGGGTAGTTGCTAGGGCATTGGTAGGCAGTTGCTAGTTGTCCAAGATCATTACTATGGAGTGTTAGCTAATTGCTATTAGCATGCAGCCATTGAGTGCTAGCATGTGTAGCATGTTGAGAGTTTTTACTAGCATGAGTCAAAAGTAGCAACTCCCATGTCCATGCGTCATTCTGATACAAAGATATCGGTCTTGCTAATTGGTTGCTAGGGTACTCAGTTTGGTTGCTAGGGAGTGGCCAATAATGACACTGTAAAGTGTAGTTGCCAGTATGAGTGATTTAAACCAACCCCCATGTCTCTGTAACATTCAGGTGTGAAGATATGCCTGTGTGGCTTTGGGTTGCTAGGGTACTCTGTTTGGTTGCTAGGGAGTGGCCAATGACGACACTCTAAAGTGTAGTTGCCAGTATGAGTGATATAAACCAACCCCCATGTCTCTGTGACATTCAGGTCTGAAGATATGCCTGTGTGGCTTTGGGTTGCTAGGGTACTCTGTTTGGTTGCTAGGGAGTGTCAATGTTGATTGGTGATTGGGCGTTTGCTGCCCTGACTCAAAGGAGTCCGCCCCCATGTCTCTATGACATTCTGATCCAGAGATATGCATCTGGGCCCTTATAATGGAAGTCTATGGGATCAGTTGCTAGGGTGCCCTAAATGGTTGCTAGGGCGTGGCTTGACACCTTCATGATGATCCGGAGAGTCTGATTGGCCATCTGAGTAAAATGAGCCCGCCTCCATGTCTCTAGGCCAATGTGATGCTGAGTTATGCCCAATGCAAAACCCCTATGTAAATTACAATGGGTTTTCATGGGACGTCCCTTACCATAGAAAGTCAATGGGGCAAATTTGGAGAGCTCTTGCACCCCAGGGGTACAACTTTTACCCCATTGCGAGGAGTCTTCTCGCACAGCTTGATAGCCTCTCCAGATGTGGCGAATCACGTGTTTCTACGAAATTCTTGCTTGAAGCTACGTCCCATCAAAATTCGTCCCAATGCGTCGTCTATGGGATTTTGGGGCCAAATTATTACCCCAGGTGACATCATCGTACCCCTGATCGCTTATAAAAGTCGGGGATTTATATTCCCATATTGGCCGCACAATTTGACGCCCATTTCGAGGGTCTACGACAAAAATTGTGGGACGAGGGACACGCCAAAATTTGAACGAAAGAGGGGCATTTGCACCCCAGGGGTACAACTTACACCCCATTGCGAGATATGTTCTCGCACAGCTTGACAGCCTCTCCAGTTGTGGTGAATCACGTGTTTCTACGAAATTCTTGGTCTGCGCTACGTCCCGTCAAAGTTGGCCGTAATGCATTGTCGTTGTAAATTTAGGGGTGGTTTTTTGCCCCGTGTGACATCATCGTACCCCCGATCCCTTATAAAAGTCATAGCACACCGAGTCTATATAGGACGCACGATTTGACGCCCGTTTCGAGGGTCTACGACAAAAACTGCGGGACTAGTTACGCGCCGAAATGTGTACGGAATCTAGTATAATAATAATTATTATAATAATAATAATAGTTATGTGAGATAATAATAGTGATGCTTTGCCTATGGCAAGCACCACTAACTAGATATGTACATTTTCTGAAGAAAATGTGAGTGGTGCTTGCGGTGGCAAAACTCGGCCCTCGGTTGCTAGGGTGTTGATATGCAGTTGCTATGGCACCCATGATGGTTGCTAGGGCCGTTGCTATGTTACCCGGGGTGGTTGCTAGGGTGTTGCTATGCGGTTGCTATGGTACCCGGAGTGGTTGCTAGGGCCGTTGCTAGGGTACCCAGGGTGGTTGCTATGCGGTTGCTAGGGTAACCAGGGTGGTTGCTAGGTCGTTGCTATGCGGTTGCTAGGGTATCCGGGGTGGTTGCAAGGGCCGTTTCTAGGGTACCTGGGGTGGTTGCTAGGGTGTTGCTATGCGGTTGCTATGGTACCCGGGGTGGTTGCTAGGTCCGTTGCTAGGGTACCCGGGGTGGTTGCTAGGGCCGTTGCTAGGGTACCCAGGGTGGTTGCTATGCGGTTGCTAGGGTACCCTGGGTTGTTGCTAGGGCCGTTGCTAGGGTACCCAGGGTGGTTGCTAAGGTGTTGCTATGCAGTTGCTAGGGTACTTGGGTGGTTGCTAGGGCCATTGCTAAGGTAACCGGGCTAGTTGCTATGGCGTTGGTATGCAGTTGCTACTTGTCAAAGATCATTACTATAGAGTGTTATAGAGGTCTTTGCCTGATTAGCCCTTAGCTAATTGCTATTAGCATGTAGCCATTGAGTGCTAGCATGTGTGGCATGTTGAGAGTTTGCTTGCATGAGTCAAAAGAAACAACTCCCATGTCTATATGACATTTTGATAGAAAAATATAGGTCTTGCTAATTGGTTGCTAGGGTACTCTGTTTGGTTGCTAGGGAGTGGCCAATGACGACACTGTAAAGTGTAGTTGCCAGTATGAGTGATTTAAATCAACCCCCATGTCTCTGTGACATTCAGGTGTGAAGATATGCCTGTGTGGCTTTGGGTTGCTAGGGTACTCTGTTTGGTTGCTAGGGAGTGGCCAATGACGACACTGTAAAGTGTAGTTGCCAGTATGAGTGATATAAACCAACCCCCAAGTCTCTGTGACATTCAGGTCTGAAGATATGCCTGTGTGGCTTTGGGTTGCTAGGGTACTCTGTTTGGTTGCTAGGGAGTGTCAATGTTGATTGGTGATTGGGCGTTTGCTGCCCCGACTCAAAGGAGTCCGCCCCCATGTCTCTATGACACTCTGATCCAGAGATATGCATCTGGGCCCTTATAATGGAAGTCTATGGGATCAGTTGCTAGGGTGCCCTAAATGGTTGCTAGGGCGTGGCTTGACACCTTCATGATGATCCGGAGAGTCTGATTGGCCATCTGAGTAAAATGAGCCCGCCTCCATGTCTCTAGGCCAATGTGATGCTGAGTTATACCCAATACAAAATCCCTATGTAAATTACAATGGGTTTTCATGGGACGTCCCTTACCATTATAAGTCAATGGGGCAAATTTGGAGAGCTCTTGCACCCCAGGGGTACAACTTTTACCCCATTGCGAGGAGTCGTCTCACACAGCTTGATAGCCTCTCTAGATGTGGCGAATCACGTGTTTCTACGAAATTCTTGCTTGGCGCTACGTCCCATCAAAATTCGTCCCAATGCGTCGTCTATGGGATTTTGGGGCCGAATAAAAATTGGCTGTGACATCATCGTACCCCTGATCGCTTATAAAAGTCGGGGATCTTCATTCCCGTATTGGCCGCACAATTTGACGCACATTTCGAGGGTCTACGACAAAAATTGCGGGACGAGGGGCGCGCCAAAATTTGAACGAAAGAGGGGCATTTGCGCCCCAGGGGTACAACTTACACCCCATTGCGAGATGTGTTCTTGCACAGCTTGACAGCCTCTCCAGTTGTGGTGAATCACGTGTTTCTACGAAATTCTGGGTCTGCGCTACGTCCCGTTAAAGTTGTCCGTAATGCATTGTCGTTGTAAATTTTGGGGTGTTTTTTTGCCCCGTGTGACATCATCGTACCCCCGCTCTCTTATAAAAGTCATAGCACACCGAGTCTATATAGGACGCACGATTTGACGCCCGTTTCGAGGGTCTACGACAAAAACTGCGGGACTAGTTACGCGCCGAAATGTGTACGGAATCTAGTATAATAATAATAATAGTTATGTGAGATAGTAATAGTGATGCTTTGCCTATGGCAAGCACCACTAACTAGATATGTACATTTCCTGAAGAAAATGTGAGTGGTGCTTGCAGTGGCAAAACTCGGCCCTCGGTTGCTAGGGTGATGTAATTGGTTGCTAGGGTGTGGCTATGAAGGTCACTACTTATATGCCAAGTCAAAAGAGCCCACCCACAAGCCTCTATGACTTTTTGATCCAAAGATATGATATCAAAAATTGTATGGCAATGTTAGTCTTTCGGAGATTTTGCCCAAATTTATCACCCGCTTTACAATAATCGTACGCCCGATCGCTTCAAAAATTCATAGCAAACCTTTCCTCAATAAGCCGGTCGATTTGTGACGTCATTCATGGGTCTATGACAAAAAGTGACGGACGAGTTACACGTCGAAATACCTTTTGGCCTGCATGAACATTCTGCCAATGAAAGTCTATGGGATATTTTTGGAGACTTTTCCATGCGCTGTTTGAACATCGTAGCTCCAATCGCACCGAAAAGTCATAGCACACGTCTCCTCAATAAGCCGCAATATTTGACACCTCATTCATGGGTCTACGGCAAACGGTGCCGGACAAATTACACACCGAATTTCCTATGGGCCTGTGTGTGTGTGTGTGTGAGAAAGTGACAGTTGAGATTCAAATTCACAGACATTCTGCCATTGTAAATCAATGGGATTTTTTTTGCTCGCTTTTTCGTGCGCTGTGTGAACACAGTAAGTCCGATCGCTTAGAAAAGTCATAGCACACCTCTCCTCAATGAGCCGGTCGATTTGACACCTCATTCATGTGTCTAAGCCAAATGGTTCGGGACGAGTTACGCGCCGAAGTTTTGTCAGGGTGAACAGTAATAGTAATACTAGATATGTACATTTCCTGAAGAAAATGTGAGTGGTGCTTGCAGTGGCAAAACTCGGCCCTCGGTTGCTAGGGTATTGATATGCAGTTACTATGGCACCCATGATGGTTGCTAGAGCCGTTGCTATGGCACCTGAGCTGGTTGCTAAGGTGTTGCTAGGGTACACAGGGTGGTTACTGGGGCCGTTGCTAAGGCGTTGCTATGCGGTTGCTAGGGTGTTGCTATGCAGTTGCTAGGGTACCCAGGGTGGTTGCTAGGGCCGTTGCTAGGGTACCCGGGGTGGTTGCTAGGGTGTTGTTATGCGGTTGCTAGGGTATCCGGGGCGGTTGCTAGGGCCGTTGCTAGGGTAACCGGGGTGGTTGCTAGGGTGTTGCTATGCGGTTGCTATGGTACCCGGGGTGGTTGCTAGGGCCGTTGCTATGGTACCCGGGGTGGTTGCTAGGGTGTTGCTATGCGGTTTCTAGGGTACCCGGGGTGGTTGCTAGGGCCGTTGCTAGGGTACCCAGGGTGGTTGCTAAGGTGTTGCTATGCGGTTGCTATGGTACTCGGGTGGTTACTAGGGCCGTTGCTATGCGGTTGCTAGGGTACTTGGGTGGTTGCTAGGGCCGTTGCTAAGGTAACCGGGCTAGTTGCTTTGGCATTGGTATGCAGTTGCTACTTGTCAAAGATCATTACTATGGAGTGTTATAGAGGTCTTTTCCTGATTAGCCCTTAGCTAATTGCTATTAGCATGAAGCTATTGAGTGCTAGCATGTGTAGCTTGTTGAGAGTTTGCTAGCATGAGTCAAAAGTAGCAAGTCCCATGTCTATGCGACATTCTGATACAAAAATATAGGTCTTGATAATTGGTTGCTAGGGTACTCTGTTTGGTTGCTAGGGAGTGGCCAATGACGACACTGTAAAGTGTAGTTGCCTGTATGAGTGATATAAACCAACCCCCATGTCTTTGTGACATTCAGGTCAGAAGATATGCCTGTGTGGCTTTAGGTTGCTAGGGTACTCTGTTTGGTTGCTAGGGAGTGGCCAATAACGACAATGTAAAGTGTAGTTGCCAGTATGAGTGATTTAAACCAACCCCCATGTCTCTGTGACATTTAGGTGTGAAGATATGCCTGTGTGGCTTTGGGTTGCTAGGGTACTCTGTTTGGTTGGTAGGGAGTGGCCAATGACGACACTGTAAAGTGTAGTTGCCAGTATGAGTGATATAAACCAACCCCCATGTCTCTGTGACATTCAGGTCTGAAGATATGCCTGTGTGGCTTTGGGTTGCTAGGGTACTCTGTTTGGTTGCTAGGGAGTGGCTAATGACAACACTGTAAAGTGTAGTTGCCAGTATGAGTGATATAAACCAACCCCCATGTCTCTGTGACATTCAGGTCTGAAGATATGCCTGTGTGGCTTTGGGTTGCTAGGGTACTCTGTTTGGTTGCTAGGGAGTGGCCAATAACGACAATGTAAAGTGTAGTTGCCAGTATGAGTGATTTAAACCAACCCCCATGTCTCTGTGACATTCAGGTGTGAAGATATGCCTGTGTGGCTTTGGGTTGCTAGGGTACTCTGTTTGGTTGCTAGGGAGTGGCCAATGACGACACTGTAAAGTGTAGTTGCCAGTATGTGTGATATAAACCAACCCCCATGTCTCTGTGACATTCAGGTCTGAAGATATGCCTGTGTGGCTTTGGGTTGCTAGGGTACTCTGTTTGGTTGCTAGGGAGTGTCAATGTTGATTGGTGATTGGGCGTTTGCTGCCCCGACTCAAAGGAGTCCGCCCCCATGTCTCTATGACACTCTGATCCAGAGATATGCATCTGGGCCCTTATAATGGAAGTCTATGGGATCAGTTGCTAGGGTGCCCTAAATGGTTGCTAGGGCGTGGCTTGACACCTTCATGATGATCCGGAGAGTCTGATTGGCCATCTGAGTAAAATGAGCCCGCCTCCATGTCTCTAGGCCAATGTGATGCTGAGTTATGCCCAATGCAAAATCCCTATGTAAATTACCATGGGTTTTCATGGGACGTCCCTTACCATTATAAGTCAATGGGGCAAATTTGGAGAGCTCTTGCACCCCAGGGGTACAACTTTTACCCCATTGCGAGGACTCGTCTCGCACAGCTTGATAGCCTCTCCAGATGTGGCGAATCACGTGTTTCTACGAAATTCTTGCTTGGCGCTACGTCCCGTCAAAATTCGTCCCAATGCGTTGTCTATGGGATTTTGGGGCCGAATAAAAATTGGCTGTGACATCATCGTACCCCTGTTCACTTATAAAAGTCGGGGATCTACATTCCCGTATTGGCCGCACAATTTGACACCCATTTCGAGGGTCTACGACAAAAATTGCGGGACGAGGGGCGCGCCAAAATTTGAATAAAAGAGGGGCGTTTGCGCCCCAGGGGTACAACTTACACCCCATTGCGAGATGTGTTCTCGCACAGCTTGACAGCCTCTCCAGTTGTGGTGAATCACGTGTTTCTACGAAATTCGGGGTCTGCGCTACGTCCCGTTAAAGTTGGCCGTAATGCATTGTTGTTGTAAATTTAGGGCCGCTTTTGCCCCCCGTGTGATGTCATCGTACCCCCGATCGCTTATAAAAGTCATAGCACACCGAATCTATATAGGACGCACGATTTGACGCCCGTTTCGAGGGTCTATGACAAAAACTGCGGGACTAGTTACGCGCCGAAAAACGTACGGAAGAAGTAAGAATAATAATAACTAGATATGTACATTTCCTGAAGAAAATGTGAGTGGTGCTTGCGGTGGCAAAACTCGGCCCTCGGTTGCTAGGGTGATGTAATTGGATGCTAGGGTGTGGCTATGAAGATCACAGGTCACTACTTATAGGCCCTGTCCAAACCCACAAACCTCTATGACTTTCTGATCCGAAGATATATCACAAATTGTATGGCAATGTTAGTCTATCTGAGATTTTGCCCAAAATTCTCACCCACTTTTTGATAATCGTACGCCCAATCGCTTCAAAAAGTCATAGCACACCTCTCCTCAATAAGCCGGTCGATTTGAGACGTCATTCATGGGTCTATGACAAACGGTGTGGGACGAGTTACACGCCGAAGTTCCTATGGGCCTGCATGAACATTCTGCCAATGAAAGTCTATGGGATATTTTTGCCTGCTTTTTCGTGCGCTGTTTGAATATCGTAGCTCCAATCGCGCCGAAAAGTCATAGCACTCTTCTCCTCAATAAGCCGCAACATTTGAGAACTTATTCATGGGTCTACGGCAAACGGTGCCGGACAAATTATGCACCAAAGTTCCTATGGGCCTGTGTGTGTGTGTGTGTGTGTGTGTGTGAGAAAGTGACAGTTGAGATTCAAATTCACAGACATTCTGCCATTGTAAATCAATGGGATTTTTTGGCCCGCTTTTTCCTACGCTGTGTGAACATCGTAAGTCCGATCGCTTAGAAAATTCATAGCACACCTCTCCTCAATGAGCCGGTCGATTTGACACCTAATTCATGGATCTACGCCAAACGGACCACCCGTGGTGGTTGCTAGGGCTGTTGCTAGGGTACCCAGGGTGGTTGCTAAGGTGTTGCTATGCGGTTGCTAGGGTATCCGGGGTGGTTGCTAGGGCCGTTGCTAGCGTACCCGGGTGGTTGCTAGGGTGTTGCTATGCGGTTGCTATGGTACCCGGGGTGGTTGCTAGGGCCGTTGCTAGGGTACCCAGGGTGGTTGCTAAGGTGTTTCTATGCGGTTGCTATGGTACTCGGGTGGTTACTAGGGCCGTTGCTATGCGGTTGCTAGGGTACTTGGGTGGTTGCTAGGGCCGTTGCTAAGGTAACCGGGCTAGTTGCTATAGCGTTGGTTTGCAGTTGCTACTTGTCAAAGATCATTACTATGGAGTGTTATAGAGGTCTTTGCCTGATTAGCCCTTAGCTAATTGCTATTAGCATGAAGCTATTGAGTGCTACCATGTGTAGCATGTTGAGAGTTTGCTAGCATGAGTCAAAAGTAGCAACCCCCATGTATATGCGACATTCTGATACAAAAATATAGGTCTTGCTAATTGGTTGCTAGGGTACTCTGTTTGGTTGCTAGGGAGTGGCCAATGACGACACTGTAAAGTGTAGTTGCCAGTATGAGTGATATAAACCAACCCCCATATCTCTGTGACATTCAGGTCTGAAGATATGCCTGTGTGGATTCGGGTTGCTAGGGTACTCTGTTTGGTTGCTAGGGAGTGGCCAATGACGACACTGTAAATTGTAGTTGCCAGTATGAGTATTATAAACCAACCCCCATGTCTCTACCCGGGGTGGTTGTTAGGGTCGTTGCTAGGGTACCCTGGGTGGTTGCTAGGGTGTTGCTATGCGGTTGCTAAGGTACCCGGGGTGGTTGCTAGGGCGGTTGCTAGGGTCCCCGTTGTGGTTGCTAGGGCCGTTGCTAGGGTACCCAGGGAGGTTGCTAGGGCGTTGCTATGTGGTTGCTAGGGTACTCGGAGTGGTTGCTAGGTCCGTTGCTAAGGTACCCGGGCTAGTTGCTAGGGCATTGGTATGCAGTTGCTAGTTGTGAAAGATCATTACTATGGAGTGTTATAGAGGTCTTTGCCTGATTAGCCCTTAGCTAATTGCTATTAGCAGGTAGCCATTGAGTGCTAGCATGTGTAGCATGTTGAAAGTTTGCTAGCATGAGTCAAAAGTAGCAACTCCCATGTCTCTACGATATTCTGATGCAAAGATATAGGCCTTGTTAAACGGTTGCTAGGGTACTTTATTTAGTTGCTAGGGAGTGACCAATGATGATACTCCAAAGTGACATTGCCACTATGAATGATATAAACCAACTCCCATGTCTCTACGATATTCTGATGCAAAGATATAGGTCTTGCTAAAATGGTTGCTAGGGTACTCTATTTCGTTGCTAGGGAGTGACCAATGATGATACCCCAAAGTCTACTTGCCAGTATGAATGATATAAACCAACCTCCATGTCTCTACGATATTCTGTTGCAAAGATATAGGTCTTGATAAATTGTTGCTAGGGTACTCTATTTCGTTGCTAGGGAGTGACCAATGATGATACCCCAAAGTGTCATTGCCACTATGAATGATATAAACCAACCCCTATGTCTCTATGACATTCAGATGTAAAGATATGCCTGTGTGGGTTTGGGTTGCTAGGGTGCTTGATAATGGTTGCTAGGGCGTGGCTAGAATGTGTCATTGGTGAGCCATGATTGGCCCGAATCAAACGAGCCCACCCCCAAGTCTCTATGACACTGTGATCCAAAGATATACATATGGGTCATTATAATGGCAGTCTATGGGATCAGTTGCTAGGGTGCTCCAAATAGTTGCTAGGGCGTGGCTTCACAGCTTCACAGTGATCCGGAGAGTCTGATTGGTTGTCTGAGTAAAATGAGCCCGCCCCCATGTCTCTATGACACTGTGATGCAGAGTTATGTTCAATGCAAAATCCCTATGTAAATTACCATAGAAGGGAAAATGCATGTGTTTCATGGGACGTTCCTCACCATTGAAAGTCAATGGGGCAAATTTGGAGGGCTCTAACACCCCTGGGGTACAACTTATACCCCATTGAGAGGTGTGTTCTCGCACAGCTTGATAGCCTCTCCAAATGTGGCGAATCACGTGTTTCTGTGAAATTCTCGCTCTGCGCTACGTCCCGTCAAAGTTTGCCGCAATGCATTGTCAATACGATTTTTAGGGCCGCTTTTGCCCCCCGTGTGATGTCATCGTACCCCCGATCGCTTATAAAAGTCATAGCACACCGAGTCTATACAGGACGCACGATTTGACGCCCGTTTCGAGGGTCTGTGACAAAAACTGCGGGACAAGTTACGCGCCGAAATTTGTACGGAAGAAAAATAATAAGAAGAATAATAAGCACGCACAACAGTAATAGTGATGCTTTGCCTATGGCAAGCACCACTAATAATAATAATAAGTATGTCGAATAGTAATAGTGATGCTTTGCCTATGGCAAGCACCACTAACTAGATATGTACATTTCCTGAAGAAAATGTGAGTGGTGCTTGCAGTGGCAAAACTCGGCCCTCGGTTGCTAGGGTGTTGTTATGCAGTTGCTATGGCACCCATGATGGTTGCTAGGGCCGTTGCTATGGTACCCTGGGTGGTTGCTAGGGTGTTGCTATGCGGTTGCTAGGGTACCCGGGGTGGTTGCTAGGGCCGTTGCTAGTGTACCCAGGGTGGTTGCTAAGGTGTTGCTATGCGGTTGCTATGGTACTCGGGTGATTACTAGGGCAGTTGCTATGCGGTTGCTAGGGTACTTGGGTAGTTGCTAGGGCCGTTGCTAAGGTAACCGGGCTAGTTGCTATGGCATTGGTATGCAGTTGCTACTTGTCAAAGATCATTACTATGGAGTGTTATAGAGGTCTTTGCCTGATTAGCCCTTAGCTAATTGCTATTAGCATGAAGCTATTGCGTGCTAGCATGTGTAGCATGTTGAGAGTTTGCTAGCATGAGTTAAAAGTAGCAAGTCCCATGTCTATGCGACATTCTGATACAAAAATATAGGTCTTGCTAATTGGTTGCTAGGGTACTCTGTTTGGTTGCTAGGGAGTGGCCAATGACGACACTTTAAAGTGTAGTTGCCAGTATGAGTGATATAAACCAACCCCCATGTCTCTGTGACATTCAGGTCAGAAGATATGCCTGTGTGGCTTTAGGTTGCTAGGGTACTCTGTTTGGTTGCTAGGGAGTGGCCAATGATGACACTGGAAAGTGTAGTTGCCAGTATGAGTGATTTAAACCAACCCCCATCTCTCTGTGACATTCAGGTCTGAAGATATGCCTGTGTGGCTTTAGGTTGCTAGGGTACTCTGTTTGGTTGCTAGGGAGTGGCCAATAACGACACTGTAAAGTCTAGTTGCCAGTATGAGTGATTTAAACCAACCCCCATGTCTCTGTGACATTCAGGTGCGAAGATATGCCTGTGTGGCTTTGGGTTGCTAGGGTACTCTGTTTGGTTGCTAGGGAGTGGCCAATGACGACACTGTAAAGTGTAGTTGCCAGTATGAGTGATATAAACCAATCCCCATGTCTCTGTGACATTCAGATCTGAAGATATGCCTGTGTGGCTTTGGGTTGCTAGGGTACTCTGTTTGGTTGCTAGGGAGTGGCCAATGACGACACTGTAAAGTCTAGTTGCCAGAATGAGTGATATAAACCAACCCCCATGTCTCTGTGACATTCAGGTCTGAAGATATGCTTGTGTGGCTTTAGGTTGCTAGGGTACTCTGTTTGGTTGCTAGGGAGTGGCCGATGACGACACTGTAAAGTGTAGTTGCCAGTATGATTGATATAAACCAACCCCCATGTCTCTGTGACATTCAGGTCTGAAAATATGCCTGTGTGGCATTGGGTTGCTAGGGTACTCTGTTTGGTTGCTAGGGAGTGGCCAATAACGACAATGTAAAGTGTAGTTGCCAGTATGAGTGATTTAAACCAACCCCCATGTCTCTGTGACATTCAGGTGTGAAGATATGCGTGTGTGGCTTTGGGTTGCTAGGGTACTCTCATTGGTTGCTAGGGAGTGTCAATGTCTATTGGTGATTGGGCGTTTGCTGCCCCGACTCAAAGGAGTCCGCCCCCATGTCTCTATGATACTCTGATCCAGAGATATGCATCTGTGCCCTTATAATGGAAGTCTATGGGATCAGTTGCTAGGGTGCCCTAAATGGTTGCTAGGGCGTGGCTTGACATCTTCATGATGATCCGGAGAGTCTGATTGGCCATCTGAGTAAAATGAGCCCGCCTCCATGTCTCTAGGCCAATGTGATGCTGAGTTATGCCCAATGCAAAATCCCTATGTAAATTACCATGGGCTTTCATGGGACGTCCCTTCACCATAGAAAGTCAATGGGGCAAATTTGGAGAGCTCTTGCACCCCAGGGGTACAACTTTTACCCCATTGCGAGGAGTCTTCTCGCACAGCTTTATAGCCTCTCCAGATGTGGCGAATCACGTGTTTCTACGAAATTCTTGCTTGGCGCTACGTCCCGTCAAAATTCGTCCCAATGCGATGTCTATGGGATTTTGGGGCCGAATAAAAATTGGCTGTGACCTCATCGTACCCCTGATCGCTTATAAAAGTCGGGGATCTACATTCACGTATTGGCCGCACAATTTGACGCCCATTTCGAGGGTCTACGTCAAAAATTGCGGGACGAGGGGTGCGCCAAAATTTGAACGAAAGAGGGCCATTTGCGCCCCAGGGGTACAACTTACACCCCATTGCGAGATGTGTTCTCGCACAGCTTGACAGCCTCTCCAGTTGTGGTGAATCACGTGTTTCTACGAAATTCTGGGTCTGCGCTACGTCCCGTTAAAGTTGGCCGTAATGCATTGTTGTTGTAAATTTAGGGCCGCTTTTGCCCCCCGTGTGATGTCATCGTACCCCCGATCGCTTATAAAAGTCATAGCACACCGAATCTATATAGGACGCACGATTTGACGCCCGTTTCGAGGGTCTATGACAAAAACTGCGGGACTAGTTACGCGCCGAAAAACGTACGGAAGAAGTAAGAATAATAATAATAACTAGATATGTACATTTCCTGAAGAAAATGTGAGTGGTGCTTGCAGTGGCAAAACTCGGCCCTCGGTTGCTAGGGTATTGATATGCAGTTGCTATGGCACCCATGATGGTTGCTAGAGCCGTTGCTATGGCACCTGAGCTGGTTGCTAAGGTGTTGCTATGTGGTTGCTAGGGTACACAGGGTGGTTGCTGGGGCCGTTGCTAAGGCGTTGCTATGCGGTTGCTAGGGTGTTGCTATGCAGTTGCTAGGGTACCCGGGGTGGTTGCTAGGGCCGTTGCTAGGGTACCCAGGGTGGTTGCTAAGGTGTTGCTATGTGGTTGCTATGGTACCCGGGGTGGTTGCTAGGGTGTTGTTATGCGGTTGCTAGGGTATCCGGGGCGGTTGCTAGGGCCGTTGCTAGGGTAGCCGGGGTGGTTGCTAGGGTGTTGCTATGCGGTTTCTAGGGTACCCGGGGTGGTTGCTAGGGTGTTGCTATGCGGTTGCTATGGTACCCGGGGTGGTTGCTAGGGCCGTTGCTATGGTACCCGGGGTGGTTGCTAGGGTGTTGCTATGCGGTTTCTAGGGTACCCGGGGTGGTTGCTAGGGCCGTTGCTAGGGTACCCATGGTGGTTGCTAAGGTGTTGCTATGCGGTTGCTATGGTACTCGGGTGGTTACTAGGGCCGTTGCTATGCGGTTGCTAGGGTACTTGGGTGGTTGCTAGGGCCGTTGCTAAGGTAACCGGGCTAGTTGCTATGGCATTGGTATGCAGTTGCTACTTGTCAAAGATCATTACTATGGAGTGTTATAGAGGTCTTTTCCTGATTAGCCCTTAGCTAATTGCTATTAGCATGAAGCTATTGAGTGCTAGCATGTGTAGCTTGTTGAGAGTTTGCTAGCATGAGTCAAAAGTAGCAACTCCCATGTCTATGCGACATTCTGATACAAAAATATAGGTCTTGATAATTGGTTGCTAGGGTACTCTGTTTGGTTGCTAGGGAGTGGCCAATGACGTCACTGTAAAGTGTAGTTGCCTGTATGAGTGATATAAACCAACCCCCATGTCTCTGTGACATTCAGGTCAGAAGATATGCCTGTGTGGCTTTAGGTTGCTAGGGTACTCTGTTTGGTTGCTAGGGAGTGGCCAATGACGACACTGTAAAGTGTAGTTGCCATTATGAGTGATATAAACCAACCCCCATGTCTCTGTGACATTCAGGTCTGAAGATATGCCTGTGTGGCTTTGGGTTGCTAGGGTACTCTGTTTGGTTGCTAGGGAGTGGCCAATGACGACACTGTAAAGTGTAGTTGCCAGTATGAGTGATATAAACCAACCCCCATTTCTCTGTGACATTCAGGTCTGAAGATATGCCTGTGTGGCTTTGGGTTGCTAGGGTACTCTGTTTGGTTGCTAGGGAGTGGCCAATGACGACACTGTAAAGTGTAGTTGCCATTATGAGTGATATAAACCAACCCCCATGTCTCTGTGACATTCAGGTCTGAAGATATGCCTGTGTGGCTTTGGGTTGCTAGGGTACTCTGTTTGGTTGCTAGGGAGTGGCCAATGACGACACTGTAAAGTGTAGTTGCCAGTATGAGTGATATAAACCAACCCCCATGTCTCTATGACATTCAGATCTAAAGATATGCCTGTGTGGGTTTTGGTTGCTAGGGTGCTTGATAATGGTTGCTAAGGCGTGGCTAGATAGTGTCATTGGTGATTCATGATTGGCCCGAATCAAACGAGCCCACCCCCAAGTCTCTATGACACTGTGATCCAAAGATATACATATGGGTCATTATAATGGCAGTCAATGGGATCAGTTGCTAGGGTGCTGTAAATGGTTGTTAGGGCGTGGCTTGATTGCTTCACAGTGATCCGGAGAGTCTGATTGGTTGTCTGAGTAAAATGAGCCCGCCCCCATGTCTCTATGACACTGTGATGCTGAGTTATGTTCAATGCAAAATCCCTATGTAAATTACCATAGAAGGGAAAACGCATGTGTTTCATGGGACGTTCCTCACCATTGAAAGTCAATGGGGCAAATTTGGAGGGCTCTAACACCCCTGGGGTACAACTTATACCCCATTGAGAGGTGTGTTCTCGCACAGCTTGACAGCCTCTCCAAATGTGGCGAATCACGTGTTTCTGTGAAATTCTCGCTCTGCGCTACGTCCCGTCAAAGTTTGCCGCAATGCATTGTCAATACGATTTTTAGGGCCGCTTTTGCCCCCCGTGTGATGTCATCGTACCCCCGATCGCTTATAAAAGTCATAGCACACCGAGTCTATATAGGACGCACGATTTGACGCCCGTTTCGAGGGTCTGTGACAAAAACTGCGGGACGAGTTACGAGACAAAATTTGTACGGAATCTATAAAAAGAAGAAGAAGAATTATAATAAGTATTTGAGATAGTAATAGTGATGCTTTGCCTATGGCAAGCACCACTAATAATAATAAGTATGTCGAATAGTAATAGTGATGCTTTGCCTATGGCAAGCACCACTAACTAGATATGTACATTTCCTGAAGAAAATGTGAGTGGTGCTTGCAGTGGCAAAACTCGGCCTTCGGTTGCTAGGGTGTTGATATGCAGTTGCTATGGCACCCATGATGGTTGCTAGGGCCGTTGCTAAGGTACCTGGGCTGGTTGCTAGGGTGTTGCTATGCGGTTGCTAGGGTACACGGGGTGGTTGCTGAGTGTTGCTATGCGGTTTATAAGGTACCCGGGGTGGTTGCTATGGCCGTTGCTAGGGTACCCGGGGTGGTTGCTAGGGCCGTTGCTAAGGTATCCAGGGTGGTTGCTAAGGTGTTGCTATGCGGTTGCTAGGGTACCCGGGGTGGTTGCTAGGTTGTTGCTATGCGGTTGCTAGGGTACCTTGGGTGGTTGCTAGGGCCATTGCTAGGGTACCCGTGGTAGTTGCTAGGGTGTTGCTATGCTGTTGCTAGGGTGTCCGGGGTGGTTGCTAGGGCCGTTGCTAGGGTACCCGGGGTGGTTGCTATACGGTTGCTATGGTACTCGGGGTGGTTGCTAGGGTGTTGCTATGCGGTTGCTAGGGTACCCAGGGTGGTTGCTAGGGTGTTGCTATGCAGTTGCTAGGGTAACCAGGGTGGTTGCTAAGGTGTTGCTATGCGGTTGCTATGGTACTCGGGTGGTTACTAGGGCCGTTGCTATGCGGTTGCTAGGGTACTTGGGTGGTTGCTAGGGCCGTTGCTAAGGTAACCGGGCTAGTTGCTATGGCGTTGGTATGCAGTTGCTACTTGTCAAAGATCATTACTATGGAGTGTTATAGAGGTATTTGCATGATTAGCCTTTAACTAATTTGCTATTAGCATAAAGCTATTGAGTGCTAGCATGTTTAGCATGTTGAGAGTTTGCTAGCATGAGTCAAAAGTAGCAACTCCCATGTCTATGCGACATTCTGATACAAAAATATAGGTCTTGCTAATTGGTTGCTAGGGTACTCTGTTTGGTTGCTAGGGAGTGGCCAATGACGACACTGTAAAGTGTAGTTGCCAGTATGAGTGATTTAAACCAACCCCCATGTCTCTGTGACATTCAGGTCAGAAGATATGCCTGTGTGGCTTTAGGTTGCTAGGGTACTCTGTTTGGTTGCTAGGGAGTGGCCAATAACGACAATGTAAAGTGTAGTTGCCAGTATGAGTGATTTAAACCAACCCCCATGTCTCTGTGACATTCAGGTGTGAAGATATGCCTGTGTGGCTTGGGTTGCTAGGGTACTCTGTTTGGTTGCTAGGGAGTGGCCAATGACGACACTGTAAAGTGTAGTTGCCAGTATGAGTGATTTAAACCAACCCCCATGTCTCTGTGACATTCAGATCCGAAGATATGCCTGTGTGGCTTTGGGTTGCTAGGGTACTCTGTTTGGTTGCTAGGGAGTGGCCAATGACGACACTGTAAAATGTAGTTGCCAGTATGAGTGATTTAAACCAACCCCCATGTCTCTGTGACATTCAGGTCTGAAGATATGCCTGTGTGGCTTTGGGTTGCTAGGGTACTCTGTTTGGTTGCTAGGGAGTGTCAATGTTGATTGGTGATTGGGCGTTTGCTGCCCCAACTCAAAGGAGTCCGCCCCCATGTCTCTATGACACTCTGATCCAGAGATATGCATCTGGGCCCTTATAATGGAAGTCTATGGGATCAGTTGCTAGGGTGTCCTAAATGGTTGCTAGGGCGTGGCTTGACACCTTCATGATGATCCGGAGATTCTGATTGGCCATCTGAGTAAAATGAGCCCGCCTCCATGTCTCTAGGCCAATGTGATGCAGAGTTATGTTCAATGCAAAATCCCTATGTAAATTACCATAGTAGGAAAAACGCATGTGTTTCATGGGCCGCCCCTCACCATAGTAAGTCAATGGGGCGACTTTGGGGCGCTTTCGCGCCCCAGGGGTGCAACTTATACCCCATTGAGTGGTGTGTTTTCGCACAGCTTGATAGCCTCTCCAAATGTGGCGAATCAAGTGTTTCTGCCAAATTGTCGCTCAGCGCTACGTCCCGTCAAAGTTTGCCACAATGCATTGTCTATGGGACGTTTTTGGGGCGCTTTTTCGCCCCGTGTGATGTCATCGTACCCCCGATCGCTTATAAAAGTCATAGCACACCATTCCCATATAGGCCGCACGATTTGACACCTGTTTCGAGGGTCTACGTCAAAAACTGCGGGACTAGTTACGCGCCAAAGTTTTGTACGGAAGAAGTAAGAAGAATAATAATAATAACTAGATATGTACATTTCCTGAAGAAAATGTGTGTGGTGCTTGCAGTGGCAAAACTCGGCCCTCGGTTGCTAGGGTGTTGATATGCAGTTGCTATGGCACCCATGATGGTTGCTAGGGCCGTTGCTATGGTACCCGGGGTGGTTGTTAGGGTGTTGCTATGCAGTTGCTAGGGTACACGGGGTGGTTGCTAGGGTGTTGCTATGCCGTTTCTAAGGTACTCGGGGTGGTTGCTATGGCCGTTTCTAGGGTACTCAGGGTGGTTGCTAGGGTACCCGGGGTGGTTGCTAGGGCCGTTGCTAGGGTACCCAGGGTGGTTGCTAAGGTGTTGCTATGCGGTTGCTAGGGTACCCGGGGTGGTTGCTAGGGTGTTGCTATGCGGTTGCTAGGGTACCCGGGGTGGTTGTTAGTGTGTTGCTATGCGGTTGCTATGGTACCCGGGGTGGTTGCTAGGGCCGTTGCTAGGGTACCCAGGGTGGTTGCTAAGGTGTTGCTATGTGGTTGCTAGGGTACCTGCAGTGGTTGCTAGGGTGTTGCTATGTGGTTGCTAGGGTACTCTGAGTGGTTGCTAGGGCAGTTGCTAGGGTACCCAGGGTGGTTGCTGGGGTACTTGGGTGGTTGCTAGGGCCGTTGATATGCGGTTGCTAGGGTACCCGGGTGGTTTCTAGGGCCGTTGCTAAGGTACCCGGGCTAGTTGCTAGGGCATTGGTAGGCAGTTGCTAGTTGTCAAAGATCATTACAATGGAGTGTTATAGAGGTCTTTGCCTGATTAGCCCTTAGCTAATTGCTATTAGCATGAAGCTATTGAGTGCTAGCATGTGTAGCATGTTGAGAGTTTGCTAGCATGAGTTAAAAGTAACAACTCCCATGTCTATGCGACATTCTGATACAAAAATATAGGTCTTGCTAATTGGTTGCTAGGGTACTCTGTTTGGTTGCTAGGGAGTGGCCAATGACGACACTGTAAAGTGTAGTTGCCAGTATGAGTGATATAAACCAACCCCCATGTCTCTGTGACATTCAGGTCAGAAGATATGCCTGTGTGGCTTTAGGTTGCTAGGGTACTCTGTTTGGTTGCTAGGGAGTGGCCAATGACGACAATGTAAAGTGTAGTTGCCAGTATGAGTGATTTAAACCAACCCCCATGTCTCTGTGACATTCAGGTGTGAAGATATGCCTGTGTGGCTTTGGGTTGCTAGGGTACTCTGTTTGGTTGCTAGGGAGTGGCCAATGACGACACTGTAAAGTGTAGTTGCCAGTATGAGTGATATAAACCAACCCCCATGTCTCTGTGACATTCAGGTCTGAAGATATGCCTGTGTGGCTTTGGGTTGCTAGGGTACTCTGTTTGGTTGCTAGGGAGTGGCCAATGACGACACTGTAAAGTGTAGTTGCCAGTATGAGTGATATAAACCAACCCCCATGTCTCTGTGACATTCAGATCTAAAGATATGCCTGTGTGGGTTTTGGTTGCTAGGGTACTCTGTTTGGTTGCTAGGGAGTGGCCAATGACGACACTGTAAAGTGTAGTTGCCAGTATGAGTGATATAAACCAACCCCCATGTCTCTGTGACATTCAGGTCTGAAGATATGCCTGTGTGGCTTCGGGTTGCTAGGGTACTCTGTTTGGTTGCTAGGGGTGGCCAATCACAACACTGTAAAGTGTAGTTGCCAGTATGAGTGATTTAAACCAACCCCCATGTCTCTGTGACATTCAGGTCAGAAGATATGCTTGTGTGGCTTTAGGTTGCTAGGGTACTGTGTTTGGTTGCTAGGGGGTGGCCAATGATGATACTGTAAAGTGTAGTTGCCACTATGAGTGATTTAAACCAACCCCCATGTCTCTGTGACATTCAGGTCTGAAGATATGCCTGTGTGGCTTTGGGTTGCTAGGGTACTCTGTTTGGTTGCTAGGGAGTGGCCAATGACGACACTGTAAAGTGTAGTTGCCAGTATGAGTGATTTAAACCAACCCCCATGTCTCTGTGACATTCAGGTCAGAAGATATGCCTGTGTGGCTTTAGGTTGCTAGGGTACTCTGTTTGGTTGCTAGGGAGTGGCCAATAACGACAATGTAAAGTGTAGTTGCCAGTATGAGTGATTTAACCCAACCCCCATGTCTCTGTGACATTCAGGTGTGAAGATATGCCTGTGTGGCTTTGGGTTGTTAGGGTACTCTGTTTGGTTGCTAGGGAGTGGCCAATGACGACACTGTAAAGTGTAGTTGCCAGTATGAGTGATATAAACCAACCCCCATGTCTCTGAGACATTCAGGTCTGAAGATATGCCTGTGTGGCTTTGGGTTGCTAGGGTACTCTGTTTGGTTGCTAGGGAGTGGCCAATGACGACACTGTAAAGTGTAGTTGCTAGTATGAGTGATATAAACCAACCCCCATGTCTCTGTGACATTCAGGTCTGAAGATATGCCTGTGTGGCTTTGGGTTGCTAGGGTACTCTGTTTGGTTGCTAGGGAGTGTCAATCTTGATTGATGATTGGGCGTTTGCTGCCCCGACTCAAAGGAGTCCGCCCCCATCTCTCTATGACACTCTGATCCAGAGATATGTATCTGGGCCATTATAATGGAAGTCTATGGGATCAGTTGCTAGGGTGCCCTAAATGGTTGCTAGGGCGTGGCTTGACACCTTCATGATGATCCGGAGAGTCTGATTGGCCATCTGAGTAAAATGAGCCCGCCTCCATGTCTCTAGGCCAATGTGATGCTGAGTTATGCCCAATACAAAATCCCTATGTAAATTACCATGGGTTTTCATGGGACGTCCCTTACCATTATAAGTCAATGGGGCAAATTTGGAGAGCTCTTGCACCCCAGGGGTACAACTTTTACCCCATTGCGAGGACTCGTCTCGCACAGCTTGATAGCCTCTCCAGATGTGGCGAATCACGTGTTTCTACGAAATTCTTGCTTGACGCTACGTCCGGTCAAAATTCGTCCCAATGCGTTGTCTATGGGATTTTGGGGCCGAATAAAAATTGGCTGTGACATCATCGTACCCCTGTTCGCATATAAAAGTCGGGGATCTACATTCCCCTATTGGCCGCACAATTTGACACCCATTTCGAGGGTCTACGACAAAAATTGCGGGACGAGGGGCGCGCCAAAATTTGAATAAAAGAGGGGCATTTGCGCCCCAGGGGTACAACTTACACCCCATTGCGAGATGTGTTCTCGCACAGCTTGACAGCCTCTCCAGTTGTGGTGAATCACGTGTTTCTACGAAATTCGGGGTCTGCGCTACGTCCCGTTAAAGTTGGCCGCAATGCATTGTTGTTGTAAATTTAGGGTCGCTTTTGCCCCCCGTGTGATGTCATCGTACCCCCGATCGCTTATAAAAGTCATAGCACACCGAATCTATATAGGACGCACGATTTGACGCCCGTTTCGAGGGTCTATGACAAAAACTGCGGGACTAGTTACGCGCCGAAAAACGTACGGAAGAAGTAAGAATAATAATAATAATAATAACTAGATATGTACATTTCCTGAAGAAAATGTGAGTGGTGCTTGCAGTGGCAAAACTCGGCCCTCGGTTGCTAGGGTATTAATATGCAGTTGCTATGGCACCCATGATGGTTGCTAGAGCCGTTGCTATGGCACCTGAGCTGGTTGCTAAGGTGTTGCTATGCGGTAGCTAGGGTACACAGGGTGGTTGCTGGGGCCGTTGCTAAGGCGTTGCTATGCGGTTGCTAGGGTACCCAGGGTGGTTGCTAGGGCCGTTGCTGGGGTACCCAGGGTGGTTGCTAAGGTGTTGCTATGTGGTTGCTAGGGTACCCGGGGCGGTTGCTAGGGTGTTGCTATGCTGTTGCTATGGTACCCGGGGTGGTTGCTAGGGCCGTTGCTATGGTACCCGTTGTGGTTGCTAGGGTGTTGCTATGCGGTATCTAGGGTACCCGGGGTGGTTGCTAAGGTGTTGCTATGCGGTTGCTATGGTACTCGGGTGGTTACTAGGGCCGTTGCTATGCGGTTGCTAGGGTACTTGGGTGGTTGCTAGGGCCGTTGCTAAGGTAACCGGGCTATTTGCTATGGCATTGGTATGCAGTTGCTAGTTGTCAAAGATCATTACTATGGAGTGTTATAGAGGTCTTTTCCTGATTAGCCCTTAGCTAATTGCTATTAACATGAAGCTATTGAGTGCTAGCATGTGTAGCTTGTTGAGAGTTTGCTAGCATGAGTCAAAATTGGCAACTCCCATGTCTATGCGACATTCTGATACAAAAATATAGGTCTTGATAATTGGTTGCTAGGGTACTCTGTTTGGTTGCTAGGGAGTGGCCAATGACGACACTGTAAAGTGTAGTTGCCTGTATGAGTGATATAAACCAACCCCCATGTCTTTGTGACATTCAGGTCAGAAGATATGCCTGTGTGGCTTTAGGTTGCTAGGGTACTCTGTTTGGTTGCTAGGGAGTGGCCAATAACGACAATGTAAAGTGTAGTTGCCAGTATGAGTGATTTAAACCAACCCCCATGTCTCTGTGACATTCAGGTCTGAAGATATGCCTGTGTGGCTTTAGGTTGCTAGGGTACTCTTATTGGTTGCTAGGGAGTGGCCAATGACGACACTGTAAAGTGTAGTTGCCTGTATGAGTGATATAAACCAACCCCCATGTCTTTGTGACATTCAGGTCAGAAGATATGCCTGTGTGGCTTTAGGTTGCTAGGGTACTCTGTTTGGTTGCTAGGGAGTGGCCAATAACGACAATGTAAAGTGTAGTTGCCAGTATGAGTGATTTAAACCAACCCCCATGTCTCTGTGACATTCAGGTCTGAAGATATGCCTGTGTGGCTTTAGGTTGCTAGGGTACTCTTATTGGTTGCTAGGGAGTGGCCAATAACGACAATGTAAAGTGTAGTTGCCAGTATGAGTGATTTAAACCAACCCCCATGTCTCTGTGACATTCAGGTCTGAAGATATGCCTGTGTGGATTCGGGTTGCTAGGGTACTCTGTTTGGTTGCTAGGGAGTGGCCAATAACAACACTGTAAAGTGTAGTTGCCAGCATGAGTGATTTAAACCAACCCCCATGTCTCTGTGACATTCAGGTGTGAAGATATGCCTGTGTGGCTTTGGGTTGCTAGGGTACTCTGTTTGGTTGCTAGGGAGTGGCCAATTACGACACTGTAAAGTGTAGTTGCCAGTATGAGTGATATAAACCAACCCCCATGTCTCTGTGACATTCAGGTCTGAAGATATACCTGTGTGGCTTTGGGTTGCTAGGGTACTCTGTTTGGTTGCTAGGGAGTGGCCAATGACGACACTGTAAAGTGTAGTTGCCAGTATGAGTGATATAAACCAACCCCCATGTCTCTGTGACATTCAGGTCAGAAGATATACCTGTGTGGCTTTAGGTTGCTAGGGTACTCTGTTTGGTTGCTAGGGAGTGTCAATGTTGATTGGTGATTGGGCGTTTGCTGCCCCAACTCAAATGAGTCCGCCCCCATGTCTCTATGATACTCTGATCCAGAGTATGCATCTGTTCCCTTATAATGGAAGTCTATGGGATCAGTTGCTAGGGTGGCCTAAATGGTTGCTAGGGCGTGGCTTGACACCTTCATGATGATCCGGAGAGTCTGATTGGCCATCTGAGTAAAATGAGCCCGCCTCCATGTCTCTAGGCCAATGTGATGCTGAGTTATGGCCAATGCAAAATGTCTATGGACTTCACCATAGTAAAAGAAAAACCCTCGCCATGTATTTGAATAGGGCAAATTTGGGGGGCTGTAGCGCCCCAGGGGTACAACATATACCCCATTGCGAAATGATCCTGAGAGTCTGATTGGTTGTCTGAGTAAAATGAGCCCACCCCCATGTCTTTAGGCCAATGTGATGCAGAGTTACGCTCAATACAAATGTCTATGGAAACTCCCATAGTAGGAAAAAAAAAATTATTTCATGGGCGATCCCTCGCCATGTATTTGAATGGGGCCACTTTGGGGGACTGTAGCCCCCCAGGGGTACAACTTATACCCCTTTGCGAGGTGGGGTCTCGCACAGCTTGATAGCCTCTCCAAATGTGGCGAATCACGTGTTTCTGAGAAATTCTCGCTCTGCGCTACGTCCCATCAAAGTTTGCCACAATGCATTGTCTATGGGACGTTTTTGGGGCGCTTTTTCGCCCCGTGTGATGTCATCGTACCCCCGATCGCTTATAAAAGTCATAGCACACCATTCCCATATAGGCCGCACGATTTGACACCTGTTTCGAGGGTCTACGTCAAAAACTGCGGGACTAGTTACGCGCCGAAATCCTGCACGGAAGAATAAAAAGAAGAACTAGATATGTACATTTCCTGAAGAAAATGTGAGTGGTGCTTGCAGTGGCAAAACTCGGCCCTCGGTTGCTAGGGTATTGATATGCAGTTGCTATGGCACCCATGATGGTTGCTAGAGCCGTTGCTATGGCACCTGAGCTGGTTGCTAAGGTGTTGCTATGCGGTTGCTATGGTACTCGGGTGGTTACTAGGGCCGTTGCTAAGGTACCAGGGGTGGTTGCTAGGGCATTGATAGGCAGTTGCTATTTTTCAAAGATCATTACTATGGAGTGTTATAGAGGTCTTTGCCTGATTAGCCTTTTGCTAATTGCTATTAGCATGCAGCCATTGAGTGCTAGCATGTGTAACATGTTGAGTATTTGCTAGCATGAGTCAAAAGTAGCAACTCCCATGTCTATGCGACATTCTGATAAAAAAATATAGGTCTTGCTAATTGGTTGCTAGGGTACTCTGTTTGGTTGCTAGGGAGTGGCCAATGATGACACTGTAAAGTGTAGTTGCCAGTATGAGTGATATAAACCAACCCCCATGTCTCTGTGACATTCAGGTCAGAAGATATGCCTGTGTGGCTTTAGGTTGCTAGGGTACTCTGTTTGGTTGCTAGGGAGTGGCCAATGACTACACTGTAAACTGTAGTTGCCAGTATGAGTGATATAAACCAACCCCCATGTCTCTGTGACATTCAGGTCAGAAGATATGCCTGTGTGGCTTTAGGTTGCTAGGGTACTCTGTTTGGTTGCTAGGGAGTGGCCAATGACGACAATGTAAAGTGTTGTTGCCAGTATGAGTGATTTAAACCAACCCCCATGTCTCTGTGACATTCAGGTGTGAAGATATACCAGTGTGGCTTTGGGTTGCTAGGGTACTCTGTTTGGTTGCTAGGGAGTGGCCAATGACGACACTGTAAAGTGTAGTTGCCAGTATGAGTGATATAAACCAACCCCCATGTCTCTGTGACATTCAGGTCAGAAGATATGCCTGTGTGGCTTTAGGTTGCTAGGGTACTCTGTTTGGTTGCTAGGGAGTGGCCAATGACGACACTGTAAAGTGTAGTTGCCAGTATGAGTGATTTAAACCAACCCCCATGTCTCTGTGACATTCAGGTCAGAAGATATGCCTGTGTGGCTTTAGGTTGCTAGGGTACTCTGTTTGGTTGCTAGGGAGTGGCCAATGACTACACTGTAAACTGTAGTTGCCAGTATGAGTGATATAAACCAACCCCCATGTCTCTGTGACATTCAGGTCAGAAGATATGCCTGTGTGGCTTTAGGTTGCTAGGGTACTCTGTTTGGTTGCTAGGGAGTGGCCAATGACGACAATGTAAAGTGTTGTTGCCAGTATGAGTGATTTAAACCAACCCCCATGTCTCTGTGACATTCAGGTCAGAAGATATGCCTGTGTGGCTTTAGGTTGCTAGGGTACTCTGTTTGGTTGCTAGGGAGTGGCCAATGACTACACTGTAAAGTGTAGTTGCCAGTATGAGTGATATAAACCAACCCCCATGTCTCTGTGACATTCAGGTGTGAAGATATGCGTGTGTGGCTTTGGGTTGCTAGGGTACTCTGTTTGGTTGCTAGGGAGTGGTTAATGACGACATTGAAAAGTGTAGTTGCCAGTATGAGTGATATAAACCAACCCCCATGTCTCTGTGACATTCAGGTGTGAAGATATGCCTGTGTGGCTTTGGGTTGCTAGGGTACCAGGTTTGGTTGCTAAGGAGTGGCCAATGACAACATTGTAAATTGTAGTTGCCAGTACGAGTGATATAAACCAACCCCCATGTCTCTGTGACATTCAGGTCTGAAGATATGCCTGTGTGGATTCGGGTTGCTAGGGTACTCTGTTTGGTTGCTAGGGTGTGTCCAATGACAACATTGTAAATTGTAGTTGCCAGTATGAGTGATATAAACCAACCCCCATGTCTCTGTGACATTCAGATTTAAAGATATGCCTGTGTGGGTTTTGGTTGCTAGGGTGCTTGATAATGGTTGCTAGGGCGTGGCTAGACAGTGTCATTGGTATTTAATGATTGGCCCGAATCAAACGAGCCCACTCCCAAGTCTCTATGACACTGTGATCCAGAGATATGCATCTGTGCCCTTATAATGGAAGTCTATGGGATCAGTTGCTAGGGTGCCCTAAATGGTTGCTAGGGCGTGGCTTGACACCTTCATGATGATCCCGAGAGTCTGATTGGTTGTCTGAGTAAAATGAGCCCGCCCCCATGTCTCTATGACACTGTGATGCAGAGTTATGTTCAATGCAAAATCCCTATGTAAATTACCATAGAAGGGAAAATGCATGTGTTTCATGGGACGTTCCTCACCATTGAAAGTCAATGGGGCAAATTTGGAGGGCTCTAACACCCCTGGGGTACAACTTATACCCCATTGAGAGGTGTGTTCTCGCACAGCTTGATAGCCTCTCCAAATGTGGCGAAACACGTGTTTCTGTGAAATTCTCGCTCTGCGCTACGTCCCGTCAAAGTTTGCCGCAATGCATTGTCAATACGATTTTTAGGGCCGCTTTTGCCCCCCGTGTGATGTCATCGTACCCCCGATCGCTTATAAAAGTCATAGCACACCGAGTCTATATAGGACGCACGATTTGACGCCCGTTTCGAGGGTCTATGACAAAAACTGCGGGACTAGTTACGCGCCGAAATCTGTACGGAAGAAAAATAATAATAATAATAATAACTAGATATGTACATTTCCTGAAGAAAATGTGAGTGGTGCTTGCAGTGGCAAAACTCGGCCCTCGGTTGCTAGGGTGATGTAATTGGTCGCTAGGGTGTGGCTATTAAGATCATAGGTCACTACTTATAGGCCGAGTCCAAACCCACAAACCTCTATGACTTTCTGATCCAAAGATATATCACAAATTGTATGGCAATGTTAGTCTATCTGAGATTTTGCCCAAATTTCTCACCCACTTTACGATAATCGTACGCCCGATGGCTTCAAAAAGTCATAGCACACCTCTCCTCAATAAGACGGTCGTTTTGACACCTCATTCATGGGTCTACGGCAAACGGTGCCGGACAAATTGTGCACTGAAGTTCCTATGGGCCTGTGTGTGTGAGAGAGAAAGTGACAGTTGAGATTCAAATTCACAGACATTCTGCCATTGTAAATGAATGGGATTTTTTAGCCTGCTTTTACCTCCGCTGTGTGAACATCGTAAGTCCGATCGCTTAGAAAAGTCATAGCACACCTCTCCTCAATGAGCCGGTCAATTTGACACATCATTGATGGATCTACGACAAACAGTGTGGGAGGAGTAGCGCGCCGAAGTTTTGTCAGGGCGAACAGTAATAGTAATACTGATTGTAAATCAATGGGATTTTTTTGCCCACTTTTTCTGCGCTGTGTGAACATCATAAGTCCGATCGCTTAGAAAATTAATATCACACCTCTCTTCAATAAGTTGGTAAATTTGAGACATCATTCATGGGTCTATGACAAACGGTGCCGGACGAGTGACACGCCAAGGTTCCTATGGGCCTGAAAGAACATTGTGCCAATGAAAGTCTATGGGATATTTTTGCCCACTTTTTCGTGCGCTGTTTGAACATCGTAGCTCCAATCGCTCCGAAAAGTCATAAAACACCTCTCCTCAATAAGCCGTAACATTTGACAGCTCATTCATGGGTCTACGGCAAACGGTTCCGGAAAAATTATGCACCGAAGTTCCTATGGGCCTCTGTGTGTGTGTGTGTGTGTGAGAAAGTGACAGTTGAGATTCAAATTGACAGACATTCTGCCATTGTAAATCAATGGGATTTTTTAGCCCGCTTTTTCTTCCGCTGTATGAACATCTTAGGTCCGATCGCTTAGAAAAGTCATAGCACACCTCTCCTCAATGAGCCGGTCGATTTGACACCTCATTCATGGATCTACGACAAACGTTGTGGGAGGAGTAGCGTGCCGAAGTTTTGTCAGGGCGAACAGTAATAGTAATACTAGATATGTACATTTCCTGAAGAAAATGTGAGTGGTGCTTGCAGTGGCAAAACTCGGCCCTCGGTTGCTAGGGTGATGTAATTGGTTGCTAGGGTGTGGCTATGAAGATCATAGGTCACTACTTATAGGCCGAGTCAAAACCCACAAACCTCTAGGAATTTCTGATCCAAAGATATATCACAAATTGTATGGCAATGTTAGTCTATCGGAGATTTTGGCCAAATTTCTCACCCACTTTACGAAAATCGTTCGCCCGATTGCTTCAAAAATTCATAGCACACCTCTCCTCAATAAGCCGGTCAATTTGAGACGTCATTCATGGGTCTATGACAAATGGTGCCGGACAAATTACGCACCAAAGTTCCTATGGGCCTGTGTATGTGTGTGAGAAAGTGACAGTTGAGATTCAAATTCACAGACATTCTGCCATTGTAAATCAATGGGATTTTTTGGCCCGCTTTTTCCTCCGCTGTGTGAACAACGTAGGTCCGATTGCTTAGAAAAGTCATAGCACACCTCTCCTCAATGAGCCGGTCAATTTGACACCTCATTGGTGGATCTACGACAACCGGTGTGGGAGGAGTAGCGCGCCGAAGTTTTGTCAGGGCGAACAGTAATAGTAATACTGATTGTAAATCAATGGGGTTTTTTTGCCCGCTTTTTCGTGCGCTGTGTGAACATCGTAGGTCTGATCGCTTAGAAAAGTCATAGTACACCTCTCCTCAATAAGCCGGTCGATTTGAGACGTCATTCATGGGTCTATGACAAACGGTGTGGGACAAGTTACACGCCGAAGTTCCTTTGGGCCTGCTTGAACATTCTGCCAATGAAAGTCTATGGGATATTTTTGCCCACTTTTTCGTGCGCTGTGTGAACATCGTAGCTCAAATCGCTCCGAAAAGTCATATCACACCTCTCCTCAATAAGCCGCAACTTTTGACACCTCATTCATGGGTTAACGGCAAACGGTGCCGGACAAATTACGAACCGAAGTTCCTATGGGCCTGTGTGTGTGTGAGTGAGAAAGTGACAGTTGAGATTCAAATTCACAGACATTCTGCCATTGTAAATCAATGGAATTTTTTAGCCCGCTTTTTCCTCCGCTGTGTGAACATCGTAGGTCCGAACGCTTAGAAAAGTCATAGTACACCTCTCCTCAATAAGCCGGTCGATTTGAGACGTCATTCATGGGTCTATGACAAACGGTGTGGGACAAGTTACACGCCGAAGTTCCTTTGGGCCTGCTTGAACATTCTGCCAATGAAAGTCTATGGGATATTTTTGCCCACTTTTTCGTGCGCTGTGTGAACATCGTAGCTCAAATCGCTCCGAAAAGTCATATCACACATCTCCTCAATAAGCCGCAACTTTTGCCACCTCATTCATGGGTTTACGGCATACGGTGCCGGACAAATTACGAACCGAAGTTCCTATGGGCCTGTGTGTGTGAGTGAGAAAGTGACAGTTGAGATTCAAATTCACAGACATTCTGCCATTGTAAATCAATGGGATTTTTAAGCCCGCTTTTTTATTTGCTGTGTGAACATCGTAGGTCCGATCGCTTAGAAAAGTCAAAGCACACCTCTCCTCAATGAGCCGGTCGATTTGAGACCTCATTCATGGATCTATGGCAAACGATGCGGGAGGAGTGGCGCGCCAAAGTTTTGTCAGGGCGAACAGTAATAGTAATAGAACAGTAAAAGCAAAACTCGGCCCTTGGTTGCTAGGGTGTTGATATGCAGTTGCTATGGCACCCATTATGGTTGCTAGGGTACCCGGGTTGGTTGCTAAGGTGTTGCTATGCGGTTGCTAGGGTACCCAGGGTGGTTGCTTGGGTGTTGCTATGCGGTTGCTAGGGTAACCAGGGTGGTTGCTAGGGTTTTGCTATGCGGTTGCTAGGGTCCCCGGGGTGGTTGATAAGGTGTTGCTATGCGGTTGCTAGGGTACCTGGGGTGGTTGCTAAGGCCGTTGCTAGGGCACCCAGGGTGGTTGCTATGGTGTTGCTATGCGGTTGCTAGGGTACTTGGGGTGGTTGCTAGGGTGTTGCTATGTGGTTGCTAGGGTGTTGCTATGCGGTTACTAGGGTCCCCGGGGTGGTTGCTAAGGTGTTGCTATGCGGTTGCTAGGGTACCTGGGGTGGTTGCTAAGGCCGTTGCTAGGGCACCCAGGGTGGTTGCTATGGTGTTGCTATGCGGTTGCTAGGGTACTTGGGGTGGTTGCTAGGGTGTTGCTATGCGGTTGCTAGGGTACTTGGGGTGGTTGCTAAGGTGTTGCTATGTGGTTGCTAGGGTACCTGGGGTGGTTGCTAGGGTGTTGCTATGTGGTTGCTAGGGTACTCGGAGTGGTTGCTAGGGCAGTTGCTAGGGTACCCAGGGTGATTGCTGGGGTACTTGGGTGGTTACTAGGGCCGTTTCTATGCGGTTGCTAGGGTACTTGGGTGGTTGCTAGGGCCGTTGCTAAGGTATTGGTAGGCAGTTGCTATTTGTCAAAGATCATTACTATGGAGTGTTATAGAGGTCTTTGCCTGATTAGCCCTTAGCTAATTGCTATTAGCATGCAGCCATTGAGTGCTACCATGTGTAGCATGTTGAGAGTTTGCTAGCATGAGTCAAAAGTAGCAACTCCCATGTCTATGCGACATTCTGATACAAAGATATAGGTCTTGCTAATTGGTTGCTAGGGTATTCTGTTTGGTTGCTAGGGAGTGGCCAATGACGACACTGTAAAGTGTAGTTGCCAGTATGAGTGATATAAACCAACCCCCATGTCTCTGTGACATTCAGGTCAGAAGATATGCCTGTGTGGCTTTAGGTTGCTAGGGTACTCTGTTTGGTTGCTAGGGAGTGGCCAATAACGACAATGTAAAGTGTAGTTGCCAGTATGAGTGATTTAAACCAACCCCCATGTCTCTGTGATATTCAGGTGTGAAGATATGCCTTTGTGGCTTTGGGTTGCTAGGGTACTCTGTTTGGTTGCTAGGGAGTGGCCAATGACGACACTGTAAAGTGTAGTTGCCAGTATGAGTGATATAAACCAACCCCCATGTCTCTGTGACATTCAGGTCTGAAGATATGCCTGTGTGGCTTTGGGTTGCTAGGGTACTCTGTTTGGTTGCTAGGGAGTGTCAATGTTGATTGGTGATTGGGCGTTTGCTGCCCCGACTCAAAGGAGTCCGCCCCCATGTCTCTATGACACTCTGATCCAGAGATATACATATGGGTAATTATAATGGCAGTCTATGGGATCAGTTGCTAGGGTGCTCTAAATGGTTGCTAGGGCGTGGCTTGACTGCTTCACAGTGATCCAGAGAGTCTGATTGGTTGTCTGAGTAAAATGAGCCCGCCCCCATGTCTCTAGGCCAATGTGATGCTGAGTTATGCCCAATGCAAAATCCCTATGTAAATTACAATGGGTTTTCATGGGACGTCCCTTACGATAGAAAGTCAATGGGGCAAATTTGGAGAGCTCTTGCACCCCAGGGGTACAACTTTTACCCCATTGCGAGGAGTGTTCTCGCACAGCTTGATAGCCTCTCCAGATGTGGCGAATCACGTGTTTCTACGAAATTCTTGCTTGGCGCTACGTCCCATCAAAATTCGTCCCAATGCGTTGTCTATGGGATTTTGGGGCCGAATTATTACCCCAGGTGACATCATCGTACCCCTGATCGCTTAGAAAAGTCGGGGATCTACATTCCCGTATTGGCCGCACAATTTGACGCACATTTCGAGGGTCTACGAAAAAAATTGCGGGACGAGGGGCGCGCCAAAATTTGAACGAAAGAGGGGCATTTGCGCCCCAGGGGTAAAACTTACACCCCATTGCGAAATGTGTTCTCGCACAGCTTGACAGCCTCTCCAGTTGTGGTGAATCACGTGTTTCTACGAAATTCTGGGTCTGCGCTACGTCCCGTTAAAGTTGGCCGTAATGCATTGTCGTTGTAAATTTTGGGGTGGTTTTTTGCCCCGTGTGACATCATCGTACCCCCGATCCCTTATAAAAGTCATAGCACACCGAGTCTATATAGGACGCACGATTTGATGCCCGTTTCGAGGGTCTACGACAAAAACTGCGGGACTAGTTACGCGCCGAAATGTGTACGGAATCTAGTATAATTATAATAATAATAATAAGTATGTGAGATAATAATAGTGATGCTTTGCCTATGGCAAGCACCACTAACTAGATATGTACATTTCCTGAAGAAAATGTGAGTGGTGCTTGCGATGGCAAAACTCGGCCCTCGGTTGCTAGGGTGATGTAATTGGTCGCTAGGGTGTGGCTATGAAGATCACAGGTCACTACTTATAGGCCGAGTCCAAACCCACAAACCTCTATGACTTTCTGATCCAAAGATATATCACAAACTGTATGGCAATGTTAGTCTATCGGAGATTTTGCCCAAATTTCTCACCTGCTGTATGATAATCGTGCGCCTGATCGCTTCAAAAATTCATAGCACACCTCTCCTTGATAAGCCGGTCGATTTGAGACGTCATTCATGGGTCTATGACAAACGGTGCCGGACGAGTTACACGCCAAATTCCTTTGGGCCTGCATGAACATTCTGCCAATGAAAGTCTATGGGATATTTTTGCCTGCTTTTTGGTGCGCTGTTTGAACATCGTAGCTCCAATCGCTCCAAAAAGTCATAGCACACCTCTCCTCAATAAGCCGCAACATTTGACACCTCATTCATGGGTCTACGGCAAACGGTGCCGGACAAATTACACACCAAAGTTCTTATGGGCCTGTGTGTGTGTGTGTGTGTGTGTGTGAGAAAGTGACAGTTGAGATTTAAATTCAGACATTCTGCCATTGTAATTCAATGGAATTTTTTTGCCCGCTTTTTCCTCCGCTGTGTGAACATCGTAGGTCCGATCGCTTAGAAAAGTCATAGCACACCTCTCCTTAATGAGCCGGTCGATTTGACACCTCATTCATGGATCTACGGCAAACGGTGTGGGAGGAGTAGCGTGCCGAAGTTTTGTCAGGGCGAACAGTAATAGTAATACTAGATATGTACATTTCCTGAAGAAAATGTGAGTGGTGCTTGCGGTGGCAAAACTCGGCCCTCGGTTGCTAGGGTGATGTAATTGGTTGCTAGGGTGTGGCTATGAAGGTCACTACTTATATGCCAAGTCAAAAGAGCCCACCCACAAGCCTCTATGACTTTTTGATCCAAAGATATGATATCACAAATTGTATGGCAATGTTAGTCTATCTGAGATTTTGCCCAAATTTCTCGCCCGCTTTACGATAATCGTACGCCTGATCGCTTCAAAAATTCATAGCACAGCTCTCCTCAATAAACCGGTCGATTTGAGATGTCATTCATGGGTCTACGACAAACGGTTTGGGACGAGTTACACGCCGAAGTTCCTATGGGCCTGCATGATCATTCTTCCAATGAAAGTCTATGGGATATTTTTGGCCAATTTTTTGTGTGCTGTTTGAATATCGTACCTTCAATCGCTCCGAAAAGTCAGAGCACACCTCTCCTCAATAAGCCGCAACATTTGACACCTCATTCATGTGTCTACGGCAAACGGTGCCGGAAAAAATACGCACCGAAGGTCCTATGGGCCTTTGTGTGTGTGTGAGAAAGTGACAGTTGAGATTCAAATTCACAGACATTCTGACATTGTAAATCAATGGGATTTTTTAGCCTGCTTTTTCCTCCGCTGTGTGAACATCGTAGGTCCGATCGCTTAGAAAATTCATAGCACACCTCTCCACAATAAGCTGGTCGATTTGACACCTCATTCATGGGTCTACGCCAAACGGTGCGGGACGAGTTACACGCCAAAGTTCCTATGGGCCTGCATTAACATTCTGCCAATGAAAGTCAATGGGATATTTTTGCCCGCTTTTTCGTGCGCTGTTTGAACATCGTAGCTCCAATCGCTCCGAAAAGTCATAGCACACCTCTCCTCAATAAGCCGCAACATTTGACACCTCATTCATGGGTCTACGGCAAACGGTGCCGGACAAATTACGCACCGAAGTTCCTATGGGCCTGTGTGTGTGTGTGTGAGAAAATGACAGTTGAGATTCAAATTCACAGACATTCTGCCATTGTAAATCAATGGGATTTTTTGGCCCGCTTTATCGTCCGCTGTATGAACATCGTAAGTCCGATCGCTTAGAAAAGTCATAGCACACCTCTCCTCAATGAGCCGGTCGATTTGACACCTCATTCATGGGTCTACACCAAACGGTACGGGACGAGTTACGCGCCGAAGTTTTGTCAGGGCGAACAGTAATAGTAATACTAGATATGTACATTTCCTGAAGAAAATGTGAGTGGTGCTTGCGGTGGCAAAACTCGGCCCTCGGTTGCTAGGGTGATGTAATTGGTTGTTAAGGTGTGGCTATGAAGATCATAGGTCACTACTTATAGGCCGAGTCAAAACCCACAAACCTCTATGACTTTCTGATCCAAAGATGTGATCTCACAAATTTTATGGCAAGTCTATAGGAGATTTTGCCAAAATTTCTCAGCCGCTATACGATAATCGTCCACTCGATCGCTTTAAAAATTCATAGCACACCTCTCCTCAATAAGCCGGTCGATTTGAGACATCATTCATGGGTCTATGACAAACGGTGCGGGACGAGTTACACGCCAAAGTTCCAATGGGCCTGCATGAACCTTCTGCCAATGAAAGCCTATGGGATATTTTTGACCGCTTTTTCGTGCGCTGTTTGAACATCGTAGCTCCAATCGCTCCGAAAAGTCATGGCACACCTCTCCGCAATAAGCCGCAACTTTTGACACCTCATTTATGGGTCTACGGCAAACGGTGCTGGACAAATTACGCACCGAAATTCCTATGGGCCTGTGTGTGTGTGTGTGTGTGTGTGTGAGAAAGTGACAGTTGAGATTCAAATTCACAGACATTCTGCCATTGTAAATCAATGGGATTTTTTAGCCCACTTTTTCCTCCGCTGTGTGAACATCTTAGGTCCGATCACTTAGAAAAGTCATAGCACACCTCTCCTCAATGAGCCGGTCGATTTGACACCTCATTCATGGGTCTACGACAAATGGTGCCGGACGAGTTACGTGCCGAAGTTCCTATGGGCCTGTGTGTGTGTGTGTGTGTGTGTGAGAAAGTGACAGTTGAGATTCAAATTCGTAGACATTCTGCCATTGTAAATCAATGGGATTTTTTAGCCCGCTTTTTCCTCCGCTGTGTGAACATCGTAGGTCCGATCGCTTCAAAAATTCATAGCACACCTCTCCTCAATAAGCCGGTCGATTTGAGACGTCATTCATGGGTCTATGACAAACGGTGCGGGACGAGTTACACGCCGAAGTTCCTATGGGCCTGCATGATCATTCTTCCAATGAAAGTCTATGGGATATTTTTGGCCACTTTTTTGTGTCTTGTTTGAATATCGTAGGTCCAATCGCTCCGAAAAGTCATAGCACACCTCTCCTCAAGAAGCCGCAACATTTGACACCTCATTCATGGGTCTACGGCAAACGGTGCCGGACAAATTACGCACCGAAGTTCCTATGGGCCTGTGTGTGTGTGTGTGAGAAAGTGACAGTTGAGATTCAAATTCACAGACATTCTGCCATTGTAAATCAATGGGGTTTTTTTAGCCCGCTTTTTCCTCCGCTGTGTGAACATCGGAAGTCCGATCGCTTAGAAAAGTCATAGCACACCTCTCCTCCATGAGCCGGTCAATTTGACACCTCATTGGGGGATCTACGACAAACGGTGTGGGAGGAGTAGCGCGCCGAAGTTTTGTCAGGGCGAACAGTAATAGTAATACTGATTGTAAATCAATGGGATTTTTTTGCCCGCTTTTTCGTGCGCTGTGTAAACATCGTAAGTCTGATTGCTTAGAAAATTCATAGCACACCTCTCCTCAATAAGCTGGTCGATTTGAGACCTCATTCATGGGTCTATTACAAACGGTGTGGGACGAGTTACACATCGTAGTACCTTTAGGCCTGAATGAACATTCTGCCAATGAAAGTCTATGGGATATTTTTGCCCACTTTTTCGTGCGCTGTTTGAACATTGTAGCTCCAATCGCTCCGAAAAGTCATAGCACACCTCTCCTCAATAAGCCGCAACATTTGACACCTCATTCATGGGTCTACGGCAAACGGTGCCGGACAAATTACGCACCGAAGTTCCTATGGGCCTGTGTGTGTGTGTGTGTGTGTGAGAAAGTGACAGTTGAGATTCAAATTCACAGACATTCTGCCATTGTAAATCAATGGGATTTTTTAGCCCGCTCTTTCCTCCGCTGTGTGGACACCGTAAGTCCGATCGCTTAGAAATTTCAGAGCACACCTCTCCTCAATGAGCCGGTCGATTTGACACCTCATTCATGGATCGACGACAAACGGTGTGGGAGCAGTAGCGCGCCGAAGGGTGTTGCTATGCAGTTGTTATGGCACCCATGATGGTTGCTAGGGCCGTTGCTATGGTACCTGGGGTGGTTGCTAGGGTGTTGCTATGCAGTTGCTAGGGTACATGGGGTGGTTGCTAGGGTGCTGCTATGCGGTTGCTAGGGTACCCTGGGTGGTTGCTAGGGTGTTGCTATGCAGTTTCTAAGGTACCCGGGGTGGTTGCTAGGGTGTTGCTATGCGGTTGCTAGGGTACACGGGGTGGTTGCTAGGGCCGTTGCTAGGGTACCCAGGGTGGTTGCTAAGGTGTTGCTATGTGGTTGCTAGGGTACTCGGAGTGGTTGCTAGGGCAGTTGCTAGGGTACCCAGGGTGGTTGCTGGGGTACTTGGGTGGTTACTAGGGCCGTTTCTATGTGGTTGCTAGGGTACTTGGGTGGTTGCTAGGGCCGTTGCTAAGGTAACCGGGCTAGTTGCTATGGCGTTGGTATGCAGTTGCTACTTGTCAAAGATCATTACTATGGAGTGTTATAGAGGTCTTTGCCTGATTAGCCCTTAGCTAATTGCTATTAGCATGAAGCTATTGAGTGCTAGCATGTGTAGCATGTTGAGAGTTTGCTAGCATGAGTCAAAAGTAGCAACTCCCATGTCTATGCGACATTCTGATACAAAAATATAGGTCTTGCTAATTGGTTGCTAGGGTACTCTGTTTGGTTGCTAGGGAGTGGCCAATGACGACACTGTAAAGTGTAGTTGCCAGTATGAGTGATATAAACCAACCCCCATGTCTCTGTGACATTCAGGTCAGAAGATATGCCTGTGTGGCTTTAGGTTGCTAGGGTACTCTGTTTGGTTGCTAGGGAGTGGCCAATAACGACAATGTAAAGTGTAGTTGCCAGTATGAGTGATTTAAACCAACCCCCATGTCTCTGTGACATTCAGGTGTGAAGATATGCCTGTGTGGCTTTGGGTTGCTAGGGTACTCTGTTTGGTTGCTAGGGAGTGGCCAATGACGACACTGTAAAGTGTAGTTGCCAGTATGAGTGATATAAACCAACCCCCATGTCTCTGTGACATTCAGGTCTGAAGATATGCCTGTGTGGCTTTGGGTTGCTAGGGTACTCTGTTTGGTTGCTAGGGAGTGTCAATGTTGATTGGTGATTGGGCGTTTGCTGCCCCGACTCAAAGGAGTCCGCCCCCATGTCTCTATGACACTCTGATCCAGAGATATGCATCTGGGCCCTTATAATGGAAGTCTATGGGATCAGTTGCTAGGGTGCCCTAAATGGTTGCTAGGGCGTGGCTTGACACCTTCATGATGATCCAGAGAGTCTGATTGGCCATCTGAGTAAAATGAGCCCGCCTCCATGTCTCTAGGCCAATGTGATGCTGAGTTATACCCAATACAAAATCCCTATGTAAATTACCATGGGTTTTCATGGGACGTCCCTTACCATTATAAGTCAATGGGGCAAATTTGGAGAGCTCTTGCACCCCTGGGGTACAACTTTTACCCCATTGCGAGGAGTCTTCTCGCACAGCTTGATAGCCTCTCCAGATGTGGCGAATCACGTGTTTCTACGAAATTCTTGCTTGGCGCTACGTCCCGTCAAAATTCGTCCCAATGCGTTGTCTATGGGATTTTGGGGCCGAATTATTACCCCAGGTGACATCATCGTACCCCTGATCGCTTATAAAAGTCGGGGATTTACAGTCCCGTATTGGCCGCACAATTTGACGCCCATTTCGAGGGTCTACGACAAAAATTGTGGGACGAGGGACGGGCCAAAATTTGAACGAAAGAGGGGCATTTGCGCCCCAGGGGTACAACTTACACCCCATTGCGAGATATGTTCTCCCACAGCTTGACAGTCTCTCCAAATGTGGTGAATCACGTGTTTCTACGAAATTCTGGGTCTGCGCTACGTCCCATTAAAGTTGGCCGTAATGCATTGTCGTTGTAAATTTTGGGGTGGTTTTTTGCCCCGTGTGACATCATCGTACCCCCGATCCCTTATAAAAGTCATAGCACACCGAGTCTATATAGGACGCACGATTTGACGCCCATTTCGAGGGTCTACGACAAAAACTGCGGGACTAGTTACGCGCCGAAATGTGTACGGAATCTAGTATAATTATAATAATAATAATAAGTATGTGAGATAATAATAGTGATGCTTTGCCTATGGCAAGCACCACTAACTAGATATGTACATTTCCTGAAGAAAATGTGAGTGGTGCTTGCGGTGGCAAAACTCGGCCCTCGGTTGCTAGGGTGATGTAATTGGTTGCTAGGGTGTGGCTATGAAGATCACCGAGTCCAAACCCACAAACCTCCATGACTTTCTAATCCAAAGATATATCACAAATTGTATGGCAATGTTAGTCTATTGGAGATTTTGCCCAAATTTCTCACCCGCTTTACGATAATCGTACGCCCGATCGCTTCAAAAATTCATAGCACACCTCTCCTTAATAAGCCGGTCGATTTGAGACGTCATTCATGGGTGTATGACAAACGATGTGGGACGAGTTACACGTCGAAGTACCTTTGGGCCTGAATGAACATTCTGCCAATGAAAGTCTATGGGATATTTTTGCCCACTTTTTCGTGCGCTGTTTGAACATAGTACCTCCAATCGCTCCGAAAACTCATAGCACACCTCTCCTCAATAAGCCGCAACATTTGACACGTCAATCATGGATCTACGACAAACGGTGCCGGAAAAATTACACACCGAAATTCCTATGGGCCTCTGTGTGTGTGTGTGAGAAAGTGACAGTAGAAATTCAAATTCACAGACATTCTGCCATTGTAAATCAATGGGATTTTTTATGCTCGCTTTATCGTCCGCTGTGTGAACATCGTAAGTCCGATCGCTTAGAAAAGTCAAAGCACACCTCTCCTCAATCAGCCGGTCGATTTGACACCTCATTCATGGATCTACGACAAACGGTGTGGGAGGAGTAGCGCGCCGAAGTTTTGTCAGGGCGAACAGTAATAGTAATACTAGATATGTACATTTCCTGAAGAAAATGTGTGTGGTGCTTGCAGTGGCAAAACTCGGCCCTCGGTTGCTAGGGTGTTGATATGCAGTTGCTATGGCACCCATGATGGTTGCTAGGGCCGTTGCTATGGTACCCGGGTTGGTTGCTAGGGTGTTGCGATGCGATTGCTAGGGTACATGGGGTGGTTGCTAGGCTAGGGTGTTGCTATGCGGTTTCTAAGGTACCCGGGGTGTTGCTATGGCCGTTGCTAGGGTACCTGGGGTGGTTGCTAGGGTATCAGGGGTGGTTGCTGGGGCCGTTGCTAGGGTACCCAGGGTGGTTGCTAGGGTGTTGCTATGCAGTTGCTAGGGTACCCGGGGTGGTTGCTAGGGCTGTTGCTAGGGTACCCAGGGTGGTTGCTAAGGTGTTGCTATGTGGTTGCTAGGGTACCCGGGGTGGTTGCTAGGGTGTTGCTATGCGGTTGCTAGGGTATCTGGGGTGGTTGCTAGGGTGTTGTTTTGCGGTTGCTATGGTACCCGGGGTGGTTGCTAGGGCCGTTGCTATAGTACCCGGGGTGGTTGCTAGGGTGTTGCTATGCGGTTTCTAGGGTACCCGGGGTAGTTGCTAGGGCCGTTGCTAGGGTTCCCAGGGTGGTTGCTAAGGTGTTGCTATGTGGTTGCTATTGTACTCGGGTGGTTACTAGGGCAGTTGCTATGCGGTTGCTAGGGTACTTGGGTGGTTGCTAGGACCGTTGCTAGGGTACCCGGGGTGGTTGCTAGGGTGTTGCTATGCGGTTGCTATGGTACCCGGGGTGGTTGCTAGGGTGTTGCTATGCGGTTGCTAGGGTACCCAGGGTGGTTGCTAGGGCCATTGCTAGGGTACCCGGGGTGGTTGCTAGGGTGTTGCTATGCAGTTGCTATGGTATACGGGATGGTTGCTAGGGCCGTTGCTATGGTACCCGGGGTGGTTGCTAGGGTGTTGCTATGCGGTTTCTAGGGTACCCGGGGTGGTTGCTAAGGTGTTGCTATGCGGTTGCTATGGTACTCGGGTGGTTACTAGGGCAGTTGCTATGCGGTTGCTAGGGTACTTGGGTGGTTGCTAGGGCCGTTGCTAAGGTAACCGGGCTAGTTGCTATGGCGTTGGTATGCAGTTGCTACTTGTCAAAGATCATTACTATGGAGTGTTATAGAGGTCTTTGCCTGATTAGCCCTTAGCTAATTGCTACTAGCATGAAGCTATTGAGTGCTAGCATGTGTAGCATGTTGACAGTTTGCTAGCATGAGTCAAAAGTAGCAACTCCCATGTCTATGCGACATTCTGATACAAAAATATAGGTCTTGCTAATTGGTTGCTAGGGTACTCTGTTTAGGTTGCTAGGGAGTGGCCAATGACGACACTGTAAAGTGTAGTTGCCAGTATGAGTGATATAAACCAACCCCCATGTCTCTGTGACATTCAGGTCAGAAGATATGCCTGTGTGGCTTTAGGTTGCTAGGGTACTCTGTTTGGTTGCTAGGGAGTGGCCAATAACGACAATGTAAAGTGTAGTTGCCAGTATGAGTGATTTAAACCAACCCCCATGTCTCTGTGACATTCAGGTCTGAAGATATACCTGTGTGGCTTTGGGTTGCTAGGGTACTCTGTTTGGTTGCTAGGGAGGGTCAGTATTGATTGATGATTGGCCGTTTGCTGCCCCGACTCAAAGGAGTCCCCCCCCATGTCTCTATGATACTCTGATCCAGAGATATGCATCTGGGCCCTTATAATGGAAGTCTATGGGATCAGTTGCTAGGGTGCCCTAAATGGTTGCTAGGGCGTGGCTTGACACCTTCATGATGATCCGGAGAGTCTGATTGGCCATCTGAGTAAAATGAGCCCGCCTCCATGTCTCTAGGCCAATGTGATGCTGAGTTATGCCCAATGCAAAATCCCTATGTAAATTACCATGGGTTTTCATGGGACGTCCCTTTACCATTATAAGTCAATGGGGCAAATCTTGGGGGACTCTTGCACCCCTGGGGTACACCTTATACCCCATTGTGAGGAGTCTCCTCGCACAGCCTGATAGCCTCTCCAAATGTGGCGAATCACGTGTTTCTACGAAATTCTCTCTTGGCGCTACGTCCCGTCAAAGTTGGCCGCAATGCATTGTCTATGGGATTTTGGGGGCGAACAAAATTGGGCTGTGACATCATCGTACCCCCGATCGTTTTTAAAAGCTACCAAAATTTTTTGCTCAATGGGCCGCACAATTTGACGCCCATTTCGAGGGTCTACGACATAAACTGCGGGAAGTAATTTTTTTGCATAAAGGGGGCGTTTGCGCCCCAGGGGTACAACTTTTACCCCATTGCGAGGCGTCTTCTCGCACAGCTTACAAGCCTCCCCAAATGTGGCGAATTGCGTTTTTCTACAAAATTCTTGCTCGGTGCTACGTCCCGTCAAAGTTGGCCGTAATGCATTGTCGTTGTAAATTTTGGTGTGGTTCCTTGCCCCGTGTGACATCATCGTACCCCCGATCGCTTATAAAAGTCATAGCACACCGAGTCTATATAGACCGCACGATTTGATGCCTGTTTCGTGGGTCTACGACAAAAACTGCGGGACTAGTTACGCGCCGAAATGTGTACGGAAGAAGTGGAATAATAATAATAAGTATGTCGAATAGTAATAGTGATGCTTTGCCTATGGCAAGCACCACTAATAAGTATGTCGAATAGTAATAGTGATGCTTTGCCTATGGCAAGCACCACTAATAATAATAAGTTTAAATAGAATATCAATAAGTTGGCTCTCTCAAGCCAACTTAATAATAATAATAAGTTTAAATAGAATATCAGTAAGTTGGCTCTCTCAAGCCAACTTAATAATAATAAGTTTAAATAGAATATCAGTAAGTTGGCTCTCTCAAGCCAACTTAATAACAGCGGGGAATATTGTAACACAGTGTTACATCTTTCCCCATCTGCGCGACTGGAGTTTAAAACAGGTTAGTGTCTTCTGCTGGTTTGCGAAGCATTAATAAACTATCTAAACTGATAAATAACAAATTGGAGATTAAAATAATAGCAGATTTGTCTCATTTTAAATGAATATTTAAAACTGAAATGAAAAGTTTACTTCAGCCAGAAATGTACTTTTACTATGGTAAAATAAATATTCAGCGATATCTTCAAAAGGCTTTTGAATTCTGGCGCTCTTTTTTCTCTGCATAGTGTTGCTATGGCAACTAGTAAACACCATAAATTTGGTTATGCTAGCGTGTGTGGAAATATTTAAACCACGCGTGTTACAATTAACCCCGCGTTAGTTTGTGCCCCGCTCACCCCTAACTCTCTTATAAATTGTGCCAGATTGTTGGAAACAACATTTTGAAATGGTGCTGTTTTACAAGTGATGCACCAAAAGTGTCGTTTTTTTTTTTTTTTTGAAAAGAGGCTCAATATCTTGGCCGAAAACATTATTACACACTACAATAATGCTTTGTTTGTTCTGGTTTGCTGAAAGCTTTTCCCACAGGCAGTGATGGCGGCACCATATCAAATAGCTGAATGATTCTGAGCTTTTGGTGGGCACCATTCCAGTCAGCTTGTGGACTCATTTGCAGTTTGCAAAGTCGTAGGATGTAAAAGTTTGACCCATATTCAAAATATTATTTTCTCTTAGAGGTGGAGCTGCTACTTCTTTTCTTTTCTTTTTTTTTTTTTTAAATTGAAATAATAGCCCTATCCTAAAGCCCACCCTCCACAATGAGGAACCATCAGACCTCTGAAAAAAAAAACTGCATCAGGTTTTCAGAAATGTTCTCTTTCCCATTTTTCCCATTTCTTTTCTTACAACCCCTTGTTTTTCATCTTCTACCCCCTTATCCTAGGTCTTTTCAATCTCTCTCTCCTCATTTTTGCCTCCTCCTTTCTCTTTTTCCATTCTACTCCTCCTCCATCTTCTCTCCTGCCCTACTCTCTCTCTGAACATCATCTATTTTTAGCGGTGGTGCATAAAAAGCCTTCCTCCTTCCCCATTTGCATCGCAATGCACTTTGGCGAATTTCCCTGCCTGTATTTCAATAATTCATGAATATTAATTGACGCATATCAGATGTGTCTGAAATTTTCATGTGTGTTTTAATGAAGAAAAAAGCTCACCCACACTACCCGCACAGCACCAAGTTTGCAAAATGAATCATAGCGAGCAAACAAATTGCTATTTTTAAATTTAAAGAGTTAGCATGTCACCATAAACAACATGCGACGTATGCATATCACCCAATACATCATAGTTTCATCAGTGTGTAGAGGAGCGGTCGCTCAGAAAGATCGAATGAGTGAGTTGCCTATCACGTTTAGCTACCAGCAGCTGGAAACGGCAGCTTTCATGGGAGGCCCGTGACTTCATCATCAAAGTGGTTCTTTTAATGTCACACTCTATCACTATTACCAGGAAAAGAGAGAGCAGGAAGTCCACGGGCGCTAGCTGCCTCAAGTCTGATGTAAAACACTGTAATAACTTCCTGTAATTTTAGTATGGGATATTGATGGGAATTTACAAAACCAAAGATAAAGTGTCACAACTAACTGCTGTAGCATGTGGGCTATACTTTCTTTCACAGTCTTTTAGGTTGGATCTTTTAGATAAGCTACTGATGAAACTCAAAAATTAGTTGGCTGAAACCAGATAACAGTTTAAATAACAAGAACACACTGTTAAACTGCCATATTAAGAAACGAACTGGTTAGACAAGTCTGTTTCCCGTAGACTAGTACCGTCAATAATGGCATCAAGCAGGTGTTAGAGTGATAAATTCTGCTAATTAAGCAGTTGGAGTTCAAATTAATGTCAGATTATTACTGTAAATAAAGAACCGGTTGGTAATGACAGAACTTGCGACTATAGTTGGCTAACAGTGCTTTTGGGAAGCGCAACCCTTGATGATTCAGTCATATTAACCAAACACATACCTCTGGTCTTTAGTGACACGGAACATCATCCACTATCCTCCCCCTCATTATTTATTAACAACAATATGACAGGAAAAAAATATATTAGAAATTCTATTTCCTAAATAATGTTTTGTAAAAAAAAAAAAAAAAAAAAAAAAATTATAAGGTTGCTAGCAACCTGAGGTACAGTTGAGATCAAAAGTTTACATCCCTCTTTCAGAATCTGCAAAGTTAATTATTTTACCAAATGATTAGGAATCATACAAAATGCATGTTATTGTTTACCTAGTACTGGCCTGAATAAGATATTTCACATAAAATATGTGTACTGTAGTCCACAAGAGAAAATTATTAAAAGTTCAAAAGTTTACATTCCCTTGATTCCTAATGTGTTCTTACCTGATTTTTTTTCTAAAGCTTTTTTTTTTCTTTTTTTTCTTTTTTTTTTTTTTGTTAAGTGATAATTTTTCATGAGTCCCTTCTTTGTCCTGAACAATTAAACTGCCTGCTGTTTTTCAGAAAAATCATTCAGGTCCTACACATTCTTTGGTTTTCCAGCATTTTTGTGTATTTGAACCCTTTCCAACAATGACTGTATGATTTTGAGATCAATCTTTTCACATTGAGGACAACGGAGGAACTCATATGCAATTATTACAGAAGGTTCAAATGCTCACTGATGCTCCAGAAGAAAAAAAAAAACATGAATTTGAAGATCAGGGTTAATTTAACATATTTTATTTTCTGGGAAACATGTAACTATATTCTGTAGCCTCTGAAGGGCAGTACTAAATTAAAAGAAAAGTGATATTTAGGCAAAAAAAAAGAAAGAAAAATGTACACATCGCCATTCGGTTCAAAAGTTTTCACCCCTGGCTCTTTGTCAGGATTATGTCTTGTTCTGTTCTGTTCTCCCAGTGTTTTTCCCCCATGTTTCTTGTAAATGGTTTAGTCCTTGTCTTCCCCTCTAGTTTTGTTTCCATTTGGTTTGTTCATGCCCATATTTGTATTTCCCCCTCGTTATCCTGTTATCTTGTTTGTGACCACGCCCCCGTTTCAGTGTATTTAAGAGTCTGTGTTTGCACACCCCGTCTGTCGGTCAATGATTATGTTACTTCCGTTTGTTTTGTTACAGGTGCTCATTTCCTGCTCCCGGTTTTGTTTATTTGTTCATTTTGCAGTGTTTTATTTAATAAACTTCATTCATTCAGTTACTCCGGTTCTCCTCGTCCATCTTCACTCCTCTACCCGCCTGATTGTGACACTCTTATGCATGATTTTTCCCTCTGGAGCATCAGTGAGCATTTGAACCTTCCATAATAATTGCATATGAGTCCCTCAGATGTCCTCAGTGTGAAAAGATGGATCTCAAAATCATACAGTCATTGTTGGAAAGGGCTCAAATACACAAAAATGCTGGAAAACCAAATAATTTGTGGGTTCTGAAGGATTTTCCTGAAGAACTGCAGGCAGTTTAACTGTTCAGGACAAACATAGGACTCACGAACAACTATCACTAAAAAACAAACAAACAAACAAACAAAAAACACACGGCTGTAGATCATTGAGGTAACAACACAGTATGAAGAATTAAGTGTGTGTAAACTTTTGAACCAGGCCATTTTTATAAAATTCAACTATTATTTTCTCTTGTGGACTATATGTAAAGATCTTTTATGTAAAATATCTTATTCAGGCCAATACTAACCAAACAAATAACATGCATTTAGTATGATCCCATCTTGTTTTGGTAAAATAATTAACATTTTGCAGATTCTGAAAGGGCGACGTCAACTTTTGACTTCAACTGTATATAATAGTGTACTTTTTTATCAGTACAACAGTGGTGAACATATATTACATATACATTTAGGAAGACCTAAATATATAATAGAGAATGGCAAAAAGTTAATGCATTCAAGGGTTGTTATTATTATTTTTTTTTTTTAGTTTCTTCAAAGTGTGCCATACACTTTTAGAAGTCTTAAATACAGTGCACAAGTACATTCTGTTACTTATTTTGGAGCTTCACAGCCCCAGTATCAATTCACTTTCATTGTGTGGTAAAGTGCAGCCTGAAAACACATTTCATTTTTTGCTCCACTAAAAGAAATAAAAACATAATGGTTTGGAACAACATAAGAATGAATAAACGATGACAGAATTTTCATTTTGGGTTAAACTTAAATGTTTAATGCTTGATACAGCTGTCTCACAAATGTTGTAGCATATATATTTTAAGACTCTATTACCTCAGTGTATCAGTAGGGGTTCTTGGTCTGTTCCTGTGAGAATTTTAAATTCTTTTGATAATTTTGGAAGTGGAAGCCCTTAAGACCACCAGTTTCCTTCTTCACACTGCATGAATAGCCAATTCAGCACTGGTTCAAATTAATCAGCTTATGCATAGAGGCTGAACATGGATATAATTTAAGCTCAACTTCTCAGCCATTAGATTATGTTTTAAATGAGTTCAAGACAGTTTTTAAAAAATCTCATGTCTTTTTATCCTATGGGCATGTTCAAATATAAAAATGCTTCCTAGAAGCAAATAAATTAATTTAGTAATCAAATGTCAGTGAAAGGTAATATTGCTTTGATAGAAACAAAAAAATATATATAAACTTTACAATTAAGTTTAAAATGACAAGCAATTAAAACATCAGCTCTTCAACTCCAAGTGTTTGCAAATTTAATCATATGAGACATAAATAAACCATCATTATTTTAAACTGCCTGAGGCTGTTATACATTGCATTATTTAACTAAGAAACTCTGGGAAATGTGTATGTGCGTAATTGTGCATGAATATAGTTTCTTGTGTCGGTCAGGTGTTAAAACAATCTTCAATCACTGTCTGAAAGTATTAAGACTATTTGAAAACTGACATTTATATCATAAAACACAGACTGTAGCAATAAACTCTTTGACCTTTCAAAAAATATATTATTTGTTAACATTATTAATATTTTAGACAGTAATCTGTATAGTGAATGTAAACAAAGTCTAAAGGCAGGTCAGTGCATTTTAAGCAGTTACATCAAACACATTTCTTTCTATTATTTGTTTAGTATTTTAAAGCCACATTTGATTGTTGCTGTTACAGAGAACAAGAAGAACACAGGTGTCATGAAAAAAGAGGAAGTTCATAACATAACAGACAAGTGTAAAAAAGCATGAAATAGAACTGTTGTGAATTAGAGGAGAGAGAGAGAGAGAAAGAGAGAGAGGAATAACACCTTTTGTTATGAAGTGTAACTGCCAGAAACTAGTTCAAAATGATCTCATTCGCAAACTCGCAATTGCAAGGAAAAAAATCAGAATTGCAAGATACAAACTCGCAATTGCAAGGACAAAAGTCAGAATTGCCAGATACAAACTCGCAATTGCGAGAAAAAAAGTCAGAATTGCGAGATACAAACTCGGAATTGCGAGAAAAAAAGTCAGAATTGCGAGATACAAACTCGGAATTGCGAGAAAAAAAGTCAGAATTGCGAGATACAAACTCGCAATTGCAAGGAAAAGAGTCAGAATTGCGAGATACAAATTCGCAATTGCAAGGAAAAAAGTCAGATTTGCGAGATACAAACTCGCAATTGCAAGGACAAAAGTCAGAATTGCGAGATACAAACTCGCAATTGCAAGGACAAAAGTCAGAATTGCGAGATACAAACTAGCAATTGCAAGGACAAAAGTCAGAATTGCGAGATACAAACTCGCAATTGCAAGGACAAAAGTCAGAATTGCGAGATACAAACTCGCAATTGCAAGGAAAAGAGTCAGAATTGCGAGATACAAACTCGCAATTGCAAGGACAAAAGTCAGAATTGCGAGATACAAACTCGCAATTGCAAGGAAAAGAGTCAGAATTGCGAGATACAAACTCGCAATTGCAAGGAAAAAAGTCAGATTTGCGAGATACAAACTCTCAATTGCAAGGAAAAGAGTCAGAATTGCGAGATACAAACTCGCAATTGCAAGGACAAAAGTCAGAATTGCGAGATACAAACTCTCAATTGCAAGGAAAAAAGTCAGATTTGCGAGATACAAACTCGCAATTGCAAGGACAAAAGTCAGATTTGCGAGATACAAACTCGCAATTGCAAGGACAAAAGTCAGAATTGCGAGATACAAACTCTCAATTGCAAGGACAAAAGTCAGATTTGCGAGATACAAACTCGCAATTACAAGGACAAAAGTCAGATTTGCGAGATACAAACTCGCAATTGCAAGGACAAAAGTCAGAATTGCGAGATACAAACTAGCAATTGCAAGGACAAAAGTCAGAATTGCGAGATACAAACTCGAAATTGCGAGAAAAAAAGTCGGAATTGCGAGATACAAACTAGCAATTGCAAGGACAAAAGTCAGAATTGCGAGATACAAACTCGGAATTGCGAGAAAAAAAGTCGGAATTGCGAGATACAAACTAGCAATTGCAAGGACAAAAGTCAGAATTGCGAGATACAAACTAGCAATTGCAAGGACAAAAGTCAGAATTGCGAGATACAAACTCGCAATTGCAAGGACAAAAGTCAGAATTGCGAGATACAAACTAGCAATTGCAAGGAAAAAAGTCAGATTTGCGAGATACAAACTCGCAATTGCAAGGACAAAAGTCAGATTTGCGAGATACAAACTCGCAATTGCAAGGACAAAAGTCAGAATTGCGAGATACAAACTCTCAATTGCAAGGACAAAAGTCAGATTTGCGAGATACAAACTCGCAATTGCAAGGACAAAAGTCAGATTTGCGAGATACAAACTCGCAATTGCAAGGACAAAAGTCAGATTTGCGAGATACAAACTCGCAATTGCAAGGACAAAAGTCAGATTTGCGAGATACAAACTCTCAATTGCAAGGAAAAGAGTCAGAATTGCGAGATACAAACTCGCAATTGCAAGGACAAAAGTCAGAATTGCGAGATACAAACTCGCAATTGCAAGGACAAAAGTCAGAATTGCGAGATACAAACTCTCAATTGCAAGGAAAAGAGTCAGAATTGCGAGATACAAACTCGCAATTGCAAGGACAAAAGTCAGAATTGCGAGATACAAACTCTCAATTGCAAGGAAAAAAGTCAGATTTGCGAGATACAAACTCGCAATTGCAAGGACAAAAGTCAGATTTGCGAGATACAAACTCGCAATTGCAAGGACAAAAGTCAGAATTGTGAGATACAAACTCTCAATTGCAAGGACAAAAGTCAGATTTGCGAGATACAAACTCGCAATTGCAAGGACAAAAGTCAGATTTGCGAGATACAAACTCGCAATTGCAAGGACAAAAGTCAGAATTGCGAGATACAAACTAGCAATTGCAAGGACAAAAGTCAGAATTGCGAGATACAAACTCGGAATTGCGAGAAAAAAAGTCGGAATTGCGAGATACAAACTAGCAATTGCAAGGACAAAAGTCAGAATTGCGAGATACAAACTCGGAATTGCGAGAAAAAAAGTCGGAATTGCGAGATACAAACTAGCAATTGCAAGGACAAAAGTCAGAATTGCGAGATACAAACTCGGAATTGCGAGAAAAAAAGTCAGAATTGCGAGATACAAACTCGCAATTGCAAGGAAAAGAGTCAGAATTGCGAGATACAAATTCGCAATTGCAAGGAAAAAAGTCAGATTTGCGAGATACAAACTCGCAATTGCAAGGAAAAAAGTCAGATTTGCGAGATACAAACTCGCAATTGCAAGGACAAAAGTCAGAATTGCGAGATACAAACTCGCAATTGCAAGGACAAAAGTCAGAATTGCGAGATACAAACTCGGAATTGCGAGAAAAAACGTTGGAATTGCGAAATACAAACTCGGAATTGCGAGAAAAAAAGTCAGAATTGCGAGATACAAACTCGGAATTGCGAGAAAAAAAGTCGGAATTGCGAGATACAAACTCGGAATTGTGAGAAAAAACGTTGGAATTGCGAGATACAAACTCGGAATTGCGAGAAAAAAAGTCAGAATTGCGAGATACAAACTCGGAATTGCGAGATACAAACTCGGAATTGCGAGATACAAACTCGGAATTGCGAGAAAAAAAGTCGGAATTGCGAGATACAAACTCGGAATTGTGAGAAAAAAAGTCGGAATTACGAGATACAAACTCGGAATTGCGAGAAAAAAAGTCAGAATTGCGAGATACAAACTCTCAATTGCAAGGACAAAAGTCAGATTTGCGAGATACAAACTCGCAATTGCAAGGACAAAAGTCAGATTTGCGAGATACAAACTCGCAATTGCAAGGACAAAAGTCAGAATTGCGAGATACAAACTAGCAATTGCAAGGACAAAAGTCAGAATTGCGAGATACAAACTCGGAATTGCGAGAAAAAAAGTCGGAATTGCGAGATACAAACTAGCAATTGCAAGGACAAAAGTCAGAATTGCGAGATACAAACTCGGAATTGCGAGAAAAAAAGTCGGAATTGCGAGATACAAACTAGCAATTGCAAGGACAAAAGTCAGAATTGCGAGATACAAACTCGGAATTGCGAGAAAAAAAGTCGGAATTGCGAGATACAAACTCGGAATTGCGAGAAAAAAAGTCGGAATTGTGAGATACAAACTCGGAATTGCGAGAAAAAAAGTCGGAATTGCGAGATACAAACTCGGAATTGCGAGAAAAAAAGTCGGAATTGCGAGATACAAACTCGGAATTGCGAGAAAAAAAGTCAGAATTGCGAGATACAAACTCGGAATTGCGAGAAAAAAAGTCAGAATTGCGAGATACAAACTCGCAATTGCAAGGAAAAGAGTCAGAATTGCGAGATACAAATTCGCAATTGCAAGGAAAAAAGTCAGATTTGCGAGATACAAACTCGCAATTGCAAGGAAAAAAGTCAGATTTGCGAGATACAAACTAGCAATTGCAAGGACAAAAGTCAGAATTGCGAGATACAAACTCGGAATTGCGAGAAAAAAAGTCGGAATTGCGAGATACAAACTCGGAATTGTGAGAAAAAAAGTCGGAATTGCGAGATACAAACTCGGAATTGCGAGAAAAAAAGTCGGAATTGCGAGATACAAACTCGGAATTGCGAGAAAAAAAGTCGGAATTGCGAGATACAAACTCGGAATTGCGAGAAAAAAAGTCGGAATTGCGAGATACAAACTCGGAATTGCGAGAAAAAAAGTCAGAATTGCGAGATACAAACTCGGAATTGCGAGAAAAAAAGTCAGAATTGCGAGATACAAACTCGCAATTGCAAGGAAAAGAGTCAGAATTGCGAGATACAAATTCGCAATTGCAAGGAAAAAAGTCAGATTTGCGAGATACAAACTCGCAATTGCAAGGAAAAAAGTCAGATTTGCGAGATACAAACTCGCAATTGCAAGGACAAAAGTCAGAATTGCGAGATACAAACTCGCAATTGCAAGGACAAAAGTCAGAATTGCGAGATACAAACTCGGAATTGCGAGAAAAAACGTTGGAATTGCGAAATACAAACTCGGAATTGCGAGAAAAAAAGTCAGAATTGCGAGATACAAACTCGGAATTGCGAGAAAAAAAGTCGGAATTGCGAGATACAAACTCGGAATTGTGAGAAAAAACGTTGGAATTGCGAGATACAAACTCGGAATTGCGAGAAAAAAAGTCAGAATTGCGAGATACAAACTCGGAATTGCGAGATACAAACTCGGAATTGCGAGATACAAACTCGGAATTGCGAGAAAAAAAGTCGGAATTGCGAGATACAAACTCGGAATTGTGAGAAAAAAAGTCGGAATTACGAGATACAAACTCGGAATTGCGAGAAAAAAAGTCAGAATTGCGAGATACAAACTCGGAATTGCGAGAAAAAAAGTCGGAATTGCGAGATACAAACTCGGAATTGCGAGAAAAAAAGTCAGAATTGCGAGATACAAACTCGGAATTGCGAGAAAAAAAGTCAGAATTGCGAGATACAAACTCGGAATTGCGAGAAAAAAAGTCAGAATTGCGAGATACAAACTCGCAATTGCAAGGAAAAAAGTCAGAATTGCGAGATACAAACTCGCAATTGCAAGGACAAAAGTCAGAATTGCGAGATACAAATTCGCAATTGCAAGGAAAAAAGTCAGATTTGCGAGATACAAACTCGCAATTACAACGAAAAAAGTCAGAGATACAAACTCATTTTTTAAACTAATCATCACTGTATCGTTTCCATCAACATTTTGCAGCACAACTGTTAATAATATTAATTTATTAAGGCTATTTTTACTGTGTTTGATTTAATAAATGCAGCCTTTATGAGTGTAAGAAACTTCTTAGTAAGTATTTAAAATATTTTTAATGTTATATTTTTTCACCCTTGAGTGAAAGCAATTTTACTCACATAAATAACAGCAAGGGTCAAGCTGTGTTGGAATTTTAAGCATATGTTATGCTTCATGTCCTCTTGGCCAGTATCTTGTCAAATTTTGCACACATTCAGGGCTTGGTGATCTTTAACATTTCTCACATTATCACAGTTTATTCGCTGTAGTTTAGAAAATGGTAATAAAATAGGACAAGAACTTGACAAGAGTTGAACTGTTCATCAGAGCTAAAATTCAACTTGATAATTACAAATGAATTACAGTCAAACTAAAATTTAATCATACACCTTCAAAATTTCTCACATGATCATGGGTTATTCAGTATAGTTTAGAAAATGGTAATAAAATATGGTATGACAAGAACTCGAGTTAAACTGTGTCAGAACAAATTTATCTTGATAATGTCAGATAACTTTGATAGAAATGTATGTAACAAAACATAGTCAGGTCAAAGTGTCAAATCAAATGTTTTTATATAAATTAAATGTAGTGTCCTGCACCCAGTAATAAAAACAATATCAAAAATGATATCTGGTGTCTGAATTCTTGGTTTGACTGTACAATAAAAAGTGAACTTGTACAGTTGTGGGAAATATGCACTTTAATCACAGAAAACAATGTATTGCGCTTACAAATGCATTAATAACTTGCATCTATACCATATTGCTGTCCTAGCTGTGGCAATTTCAGGTACTAGAGGTTGTTAACTGTGAATGTATGAAACAGATATAAGATGTTAAATATAGCTTGATAACTGATGGTGACAGTATTCTGTCAAAGTTTATTGCATTTGAGCGTTGTTCTGTTTATCGTGTGATGACAACAACAGCACATTGTCACACAGATGCATGTTCTGCCCTTAAACTGCAAGATCTCAAGGGTCATATGACCTCAAAACATAGACAGCTTGCAAACAGACTGCTATTCAACCTTGTCTCGCACTGTCGTTGCTTCACAAGGTCTGCTTTTCAGCCTGCTTTGATTAACTCTATATTGCACTTGAGTATTTGCTTTGATGTGCAATCACAATGTATTCTCATGTATGTCTGCAGTAAATCAAAAGAACATATTCATTTAATTAAATGACTGAGTTCATTTCCTGGAAGAAGATCAAGAAAATGTCAACTCAGTCGATATATGCATCTTTATTTGGTGTTTAGCAGTGTTTTTCTTCAAGTCATATCAGATCTAATTCACAAATGTACGCATGACTTGTGTGCATGTGTAATAAAAAGACTAAGAGACATGAAACAATTATTAACCCTAATGGAGAACTCAAGCAATTGTAAAATGCAATGTTATCTGGCTCTAAAAAGCCAGGACACAATGACAGCCAATCTTTACACAGAGACAGAACAAAATGATTATATAATTTGTGCTACCTGATCTCATGATGGAAACGTACCTGTGGGAACTTTTTCCGCAAGATGCGAAATACAAACCAATAAGTACATATCACTGCAGTTTCCAGCAGAAATGAACACTTGAAAATGTTTTTTTAATGTCTTTGTAAATTTATTAAACATAAAAAACGTAAATGATTCCATTGCATAAGTATTCATACCCTCATCTGGGACTGTTGTATTTATATTGCTTGTAGATGTCACTACACTTTGAGTGAAGTTAACCTGTGGCAAATTCAGTTAAATAGGTATGATTTGGAAAAGCACACATGTCTTAATAAAAGGTCTAACAGCTAAAAATGCATATCAGAGCTAAAAAAAAACAAGCCCTGAGGTCAAAAAACTGCCTGCAGAGCTCAGAAACAGGATTGCATCAAGCAATCCTGTTTCTGAGCGTCACGGAGCATTAGAAAATTTTGTCATCATTTACTCAGCCTCACATCATTTAAAGTTTAATTTTAATTTAATTAAAGAAAGAGAACAAAGGAATATGTGATTAAAGCAAACTTTGTAAAATCCTTAGAAACTTTCAAAAATTTTGAGAACAGCAAAAAGTCCATTAAAAAAAAAGTTAAAGGAGTTCAGTTACACAGAGAGCAAGAGGAAAGACATTTATAAGAGCAAAACATCAAAAGTCCAGAATAACTTCGGTTAGATTGCAGAAACTTGAGTGATGAAAAAATTACTGTTAAATACAGAATGAATGATTATTCTTTTTATATGTTCTTTTAATATTTATAACAAATTATTATTCGTAATATATGTATTTACATTAAAATATGAAATGGCATATCAAAGCTGGCATGACTGTCAGCTATTTCATAAATCGTTTTTAAAAGAGTTGAATTTCTGTATCATAATTATAGATGGTGTAAGTACAGTCGTTTAATAAAAAGAAACCTCACTCCCACAAAGTCCTGTTCTTCCCCCGCAGATGTCTTCAGCCATATTGATCCAATCTTTCATTGTAAGAAAAGGTGAATCTTGTGAGGCTGGTGTAAATGGTCCTTATTGTACCCTAGATAATAATCTCTTCACCATCTCTTCCTCTCTCTTCTTCTCTTTGTGAACGCCGGTTGTTTAATGACACAGTTTCAGTCAAAGGTGACTCAGAATTTCTTGCAGTTACAGACAGGCATATGTTTCCATCTGTTTTTCAGCACTTTACTTTTTCCTCAAGAACACAGTAAGCGCAGACTGATTAAATTGCCACCCTCACCTGCGCTGAGTTGAACTAGAGTTCTGACAGAGCTTTTCACATCACAGTGATTATTTAAAATGGAAAAGGAAAGAGATATGGCAAGATAGAGTGAAGGAGAGAGGGACAGAAGATGAGAATGCAAGAGCGAGAGAACACAATATGAATACAACTGGCTTTGCTAACTTTCTTTCACTAGAACAGAAATGGATTATGGGTATTTTAGACACTCTCTGCACGTGCTGTGAAGGTAAAAGCTTCTGTTTTCATCACGTGGAGGTATGCAGTATGTAGAGAAAACGAGACGAATCCCTGCTATGGGAGGTTTGTTTGTTATCTCCAGTAATAATAGACTCTCAAAACAATGTTTCAGGTATTACGGAACTGCATTTTGGTGCCTGTTTATTTTACAGTATATAAGTGTATATTTCATTAGTTGATACAATGTTAACTTCAGTTTAGAGAAACACACTTTGTATTATGGTCATCATCATAATAATGGTGGTAAATTACTGTAGAAAGCCAAGATGAATCAAAGTTCAACACTATACTGTAAGTGTCTGGTTCATAAACTTTTTTTTTGGTGTGTGTGTGTGTGTTTACAGTAAATTGCTGGCCTATATTTTATATATGACCCTGGACCACAAAACCAGTCTTAGTTACCACAGGTGTATTTGTTTTATAGCAATAGCCAAAAAAAAAAAAAAAAAAAAAAATACCTTGTATGGGTTTAAAATGATAGATTTTTCTTTTATGCCAAAAATCATTAGGATATTAAGTAAAGATCATGTTCCATGAAGATATTTTGTACATTTTCTACCTCAAACATATCAAAACTTAATTTTTGATTAGTAATATGCATTGCTTTTCAATGATGCATTTGTTGTATCTCAGCCAAATATTGTGCTATCCTAACATACCATACATCAATAAAAAGTTAATTTATTCAGCTTTCAGATTATGTATTATGTAAGTCTCAATTTGAAAAAAAAAAAAAAAAAAAAAATGACCCGACTGGTTTTGTGGTGCAGGGTCACATATATTTAAAACATTTATATGATAATTCATACCTTTGTTTTCATACAGTTTAGTTTCAATTCTATTCCATAATTAAGTAATTTTTTTTTTAACTAAATACATGTTTTTATTCAGCAAGGATGCTCTAAATTGATCAAAACTGACAGTAAAAGCATTTGTTACAGAAGATTGAAATAAATGCTTTTGAACTTTGTTCTTCAAAAATCCTGGGGGAAAATAAATAAAAACATAATTTGTATACTGCATTTATTATCCTATAAGTTATTGTTACTCTCTCTCTCTCTCTCTCTCTCTCTCTCTCTCTCTCTCTCTCTCTCTCTCTCTCTCTCTCTCTCTCTCGTGCGCATGCGTGAGCGTTTGTTGAGCGAGCGTGGAGAGCGTGTGGTGAGTGTGAGCGGTGTGAGTTTCTTTTTTAAGTACTTTTGTACTTGATAAGTTTTACTCACAATTATTTCCTCTTTTCTATCTGTTCTCTCTACTTTACTTCTTTGGCTGTTTAGTAGTTGGAGTTTTTTTTTTTTCTTTGTTTGCGTGAGTCCGGCCGGGTGTTACCTGGGTTCAGGTGAACATGGCGGCCTCGGACGCGGGGGTTTTGAAGACACTCACGCGGCGTCATGCGGTAAAAGTGGCGTTCGCGGGGAGTGTGGAAGAATGTTGTATAAAATAGGACATCTGGTTCGTAACTGTCCAGAAAAAGTTACACCTGTAGCGCAGCAAAATGCCGCAGTACTGGTGACTCATTCGCCTATAGAACATACAGATCACGGTACAGTAGCACAATCCTCTACCTCAGACCGAACTGAGCCTGAACAAATCTAGACTGAATCCATTGAGCCTATGCAGACTGAAGCAGAGCTACAAACTGATGGTATTACTCCTCGAGAAATTACAAAAGAGTGTTCAAATGAGACAGTGGATGTGCGATCTGCTGTTTCAAGTAAAACCGATTGCGCAATCCCCCGGGTGGAGGATACACTTTCCAATGCAGCTTTTGAGTTTCCTCCACGGGAGAATAGGAAACAAATTTGTGATGACACTGATACTGAAGCCGAACTGTTTAAAATACCCTTTAAGCGAATGAAGAGTAGCGGCAGTGATTTAAATTGTATGAAAAACACGGATGAATGTGAAGATCTGGGTGAAACAGAGAGTGACTGCGAGTCTGATTCCAGTCTATCTCTTTCGCAAAGTGAATGGGGGAGTCGCAGTTATGAAGTGGATGACATTAAGTTGTTTTTAAAGGCTACTAAAAACAAAAGGGGTGTACAAGTGTGTGAATACTTCCCTGACACTAAACAATTTAGTGAAAAGGTGAAACTGTTTTTGACTGATGGTCTGTTCACCAACAAAGAAGTGTATAGATTGAAAAAACTGGTGAGAAAACTCAATGTTGATGGTGAAAAGTTTTTTTATGATGACTAGTGTGTTTTTTTTGCTGTTTTATATCTTTCCTTTTGATGGGTGCAGTCAAGGTTGCATCTGTAAATGTAAATGGAGCTAGAGACGTAAAGAAAAGGGCTATGTTTTATGAAACGTTTAAACAGAGGAAATTAGATGTTATTTTTCTTCAAGAAACCCATACTGACTGTAACAATGCTGTTGAATGGATGAGAGAATGGGAGGGTACTTCTATTTTAAGTCACAATACCGCTGTTAGCGGAGGGGTTGCTGTTTTATTTTTGAAAGGTTTTAATCCGATATCTTATGATGTAGATGAAATTATAAAGGGAAGACTGTAAAAGGTTAGAGCTTTATTTGAAAATTATATTTTTATTTGTATCTGTGTGTATGCTCCTACTTCAAGTATTGAAAGAATGCTGTTTTTAAACACTCTTAGTTTAACCTTGCAGAATTGTAATAGTGAGGAGTTTTTATTGTTGGGAGGAGATTTTAACTGCACTGAACAAGTTATTGATAGGAATCATTCTGAACCTCATGAACCATCACGAAAGAAGCTTGTTCAAATGATTAAGATGAATGAGTTATGTGACATATGGAGACGTCTGAATGGTAATCTAAGACAATATACTTGGGCTCATTCTCGTGGGGATGTTCTATCCTTAGCCAGGTTGGACAGATTTTATGGTTTTAATCATCAATGTAGTTCTTTTATTGAATGTTTTATTACCCCTGTTGGTTTTTCTGACCATAGTATGGTGGTGTGTTCTATTGTATTGGAATCTGTTAAACCTAATAGTGCTTACTGGCATTTTAATGTTGTTTTATTGTGTGACAAAGGTTTTCAAGACACTTTTAAATATTTTTGGGAAACCTTTAGAACTACAAAACGATCTTTTAAATCCCTTAGACAGTGGTGGGATTTTGGTAAGGTACAGATCAAACAGTTTTGTCAGCAGTACACTCGAAACATCACAGTACAGTTATTGAAATCTATGGAAGATCTAGAAACATCTATAGTTAAACTTCAAGAACAAGCCGAATCAGGTGGAGAAAAAAATGTTTTAGAAAGTCTGTCACTGAAGAAATCACAACTTAATGAGATTTTAGGGGTTAAGGCGCAAGGAGCTCTGGTTCGGTCTCGGTTTTTAAACATTGATCAAATGGATGCTCCCACTAAATTCTTCTTTAATTTAGAAAAGAAAAATGGACAGAAAAGATATATTCATGCTTTACGCTCCATTTCTGGTAATTTATTAACTGATTCTAGTGACATAAGAAGAAGAGCAGTTGATTTTTATGGTAAGCTGTACAAAAGTGAGAGTGACGTAGAATCTGATTCCCCTTTTTTGAGAATTTGGTGCAGGTGTCGGATGAGGCAAATGCAAAACTCAAGGAGGCATTGAGCCTAGATGAGCTGTACAGAGCCCTTAAGGGCATGGAGTCTGGGAAAGCTCCTGGAATCGATGGTATTCCGGTTGACTTTTATAAGTCGTTTTGGGACATGTTGGGTGAAGACCTACTTGATGTGCTCAATGAAAGCTTGGCCGTAGGGCGGCTGCCATTGAGCTGTCGAAGGGCGGTTCTTTCACTCCTTCCGAAAAAGGGGGATTTGACTGATATCAAAAATTGGCGTCCAGTGTCTCTCCTTTGTACGGATTGTAAACTGCTCTCAAAATCATTGGCAAATAGATTAACTGAAGTTATGGAGCATGTCATTCATCCAGATCAGAGCTACTGCACACCTGGTAGATCCATTTTTGATAATATCTCCTTGGTTCGGGATGTTCTTGATGTTTCCAAACTGTTTAATTTGAACTGTGTCTTGATCTCTCTAGATCAAGAAAAAGCTTTCGACAGAGTGGAGCATAAATACCTTTGGAAAACGTTAGCAGCTTTTGGTTTTTGTGAGAATTTTGTGAACTTGATTAAACTACTGTATACTGATGTTGAGAGTGTCCTAAAGGTTAACGGTGGCTTATGCACTCCTTTTAAAGTTGAAAGAGGTGTCAGGCAGGGGTGTTCACTGTCTGGAATGCTATATGCAATAGCATTAGAGCCCCTATTACAACAGATAAGAGTTTATACATCCCTGGGTCTAACTGTAGTATTCATCTTTCAGCTTATGCAGACGATGTGATTTTAATGATTAGTAATCAAAGAGACATAGAAATTTTAAAGAATTTACTTGATGATTTCAAAATTTTATCCTCTGCAAAAGTGAACTGGGGCAAAAGTGAAGCTATACTGTGTGGGAATGGAGTAAGAGGGAAGTTTAATCTTCCTGATGGGCTACTAAAGGAGGGATTAAGTATTTGGGGATTTTTTTGGGGGGATGAAGTCACTGTACAAAAGAACTGGGAAGGAGTTGTTGAAAAGGTTAAAGGGCGTTTAGCTAAATGGAAATGGATTGCTCCAAATATGTCTTATAAAGGACACATATTAATTATAAATAATCTGGTTGCATCTTCCCTGTGGCACAAGCTGGCTTGTATGGATCCACCAGCAAAGCTGTTGTTCGAAATACAATCATTGCTAGTAGACTTCTTTTGGGACAAGCAACACTGGATTACGCAAAGCATTCTTTATTTGCCTAAAGAACAGGGTGGACAAGGACTTATGAATCTGCAAAGTAGAACAACAACATTTCGTCTGCAGTTCATTCAAAGACTTCTTCTTGGAACAAAGGACTGTGGCTGGAGAACTGTTGCCTGTGCCATTCTAAGAAGCGTGGGAAACCTGCAAATGGGCAAAACTCTTTTTCTTGTAGACCCTTTAAAATTGGACACTCGTGATACACCTATTTTTTATCGGAATCTTTTAAAAATTTGGGGTTTGTTTAAGCTTGAAAGAACAAAAAGTGTGGAATCAGTGTTCTGGTTGCTGAATGAGCCAATTATACATGGTGCACGGCTGGATTTCTCTACAGTTAGTGATTGTTTTTTTTGGACTAAATAAAAGATTGTGTGAATCGAGGATCACCACTTTAGATCTTCTGTTAAAGGTGACTGGAGTGGATTTTATGAACATTAAACAGTTGGCTTCTCATCTGAAAATCTCCTCAATACGAACTCTTGCTCAACTGATAAGAAAGTGGCAGTCGGTTTTTACTGCTACTGAAAGGCAATGTTTAACTGACTTTTGTGAAGGAGTGTTGGTCCCTAATGCTGAGGATCCTTTTCCAAATATATGTGTGTCTCCTAAATTGGATGATGCTGATGGAATGTTTTTAGAGGCTGGAAAGACGCTGATTTTAGATTTCATTTCAACTACTGGAAAAGTCTTATACAAAACTTGTGTCTTGGTTTTTAATAGAAAATGGTTGAGTAATAGAGCTGATACACCCTGGCGTTCGTATTTGTGCATGGATGATGATGACAAACCTGAATGGAGAATATTGTATAAGCCACCGTTAGCTAAGAGGGTAGGAGATATACAGTGGAGGATTCTCCATGGGGCAATTGCGACAAATGCTTTTATTTCAATTTTAAATCCTGAAGTCAGCCCTGAATGTCCATTTTGTTTTAAAAGAGAAACTGTATTTCATGTTTTTGTAGAATGCCCCAGGTTACAGTCTGTTTTTGCCATTTTAAGTAATATATTTCAGTCTTTTAATGAAATGTTCTCAATGAAAATTTTCATCTTTGGTGTGAAGTATGTGCGGAAACAATGTTTGGATTGTCAATTGCTTAATTTTATCCTGGGTCAAGCCAAATTAGCAATCTATTTGAGCAGGAAAAATAGAATTGAGGGAAGATCTGGTCAAAATGTAGCTGTTTTATTTTCCACACTTGTAAAATCTAGAGTGTTAATTGATTTTAAGTTCTATAAGACAATGGATGATCTTGCTTCCTTTGAACTGGTATGGTGTAGTACTGTAGAGGGGCTTTATGTACTGTATATGAGAAGGAATGTTTTTTTGCATTTTGTCTCTAGTTTTTTTTCTGATGTAAAATTGTAATAAAGAGGTTTTTAAATTCAAAAATTCTCTCTCTCTCTCTCTCAAACAACACAATGTAACTCCAAGTCAATGACACTTCTGTGAAATCAAACCGCCCACTTAGGAAGCAACACTGATTGACAATCAGTTTCACATGCTGGAATAGACAACAGGTGGAACTTATAGGCAATTAGCAAGACACCCCCAATAAAGTTCTGCAGGTGGTGACCACAGACACTTCTCAGTTACCATGCTTTCTGGCTTATGTTTTGGTCACTTTTGAATGCTGTCGGTGCTTTCACTCTAATAGTAGCATGAGATGGAGTCTACAACCCACACATAAGTGGCTCAGGTAGTGCAGCTCATCCAGGATGGTACATCAATGCGAGCTGTGACAAGAAGGCTTGCTGTGTCTGTCAGCGTAGTGTCCAGAGCATAGAGTCGCTACCAGGAGACAGGCCAGTACATCAGGAGATGTGGAGGAGGCCGTAGGAGGGCAACAACCCAGCAGCAGGACCGCTACCTCCGCCTTTGTGCAAGGAGGAACAGGAGGAGCACTGCCAGAGCTCTGCAAAATGACCTCCAGCAGGCCACAAATGTGCTTGTGTCTGCTCAAACGGTCAAGAAACAGAATCCATGAGGGTAGTATGAGGGCCTGACGTCCACGGGGTGGGGGTTGTGCTTACAGCCCAACACCGTGCAGGACGTTTGGCATTTGCCAGAGAACACCAAGATTGGCAAATTCGCCACTGGCGTCCTGTGCTCTTCACAGATGAAAGCAGGTTCACACTGAGCACGTGACAGACGTGACAGAGTCTGGAGATGCCGTGGAGAACGTTCTGCTGCCTGCAACATCCTCCAGCATGACCGGTTTGGCAGTTGGTCAGTAATGGTGTGGGGTGGCAATTCTTTGGAGGGCCGCTTGCTGTGAAACATCACAGTACAGTTATTGAAATCTATGGAAGATCTAGAAACATCTATAGTTAAACTTCAAGAATCAGGTGGAGAAAAAAATGTTTTAGAAAGTCTGTCACTGAAGAAATCACAACTTAATGAGATTTTAGGGGTTAAGGCGCAAGGAGCTCTGGTTCGGTCTCGGTTTTTAAACATTGATCAAATGGATGCTCCCACTAAATTCTTCTTTAATTTAGAAAAGAAAAATGGACAGAAAAGATATATTCATGCTTTACGCTCCATTTCTGGTAATTTATTAACTGATTCTAGTGACATAAGAAGAAGAGCAGTTGATTTTTATGGTAAGCTGTACAAAAGTGAGAGTGACGTAGAATCTGATTCCCCTTTTTTGAGAATTTGGTGCAGGTGTCGGATGAGGCAAATGCAAAACTCAAGGAGGCATTGAGCCTAGATGAGCTGTACAGAGCCCTTAAGGGCATGGAGTCTGGGAAAGCTCCTGGAATCGATGGTATTCCGGTTGACTTTTATAAGTCGTTTTGGGACATGTTGGGTGAAGACCTACTTGATGTGCTCAATGAAAGCTTGGCCGTAGGGCGGCTGCCATTGAGCTGTCGAAGGGCGGTTCTTTCACTCCTTCCGAAAAAGGGGGATTTGACTGATATCAAAAATTGGCGTCCAGTGTCTCTCCTTTGTACGGATTGTAAACTGCTCTCAAAATCATTGGCAAATAGATTAACTGAAGTTATGGAGCATGTCATTCATCCAGATCAGAGCTACTGCACACCTGGTAGATCCATTTTTGATAATATCTCCTTGGTTCGGGATGTTCTTGATGTTTCCAAACTGTTTAATTTGAACTGTGTCTTGATCTCTCTAGATCAAGAAAAAGCTTTCGACAGAGTGGAGCATAAATACCTTTGGAAAACGTTAGCAGCTTTTGGTTTTTGTGAGAATTTTGTGAACTTGATTAAACTACTGTATACTGATGTTGAGAGTGTCCTAAAGGTTAACGGTGGCTTATGCACTCCTTTTAAAGTTGAAAGAGGTGTCAGGCAGGGGTGTTCACTGTCTGGAATGCTATATGCAATAGCATTAGAGCCCCTATTACAACAGATAAGAGTTTATACATCCCTGGGTCTAACTGTAGTATTCATCTTTCAGCTTATGCAGACGATGTGATTTTAATGATTAGTAATCAAAGAGACATAGAAATTTTAAAGAATTTACTTGATGATTTCAAAATTTTATCCTCTGCAAAAGTGAACTGGGGCAAAAGTGAAGCTATACTGTGTGGGAATGGAGTAAGAGGGAAGTTTAATCTTCCTGATGGGCTACTAAAGGAGGGATTAAGTATTTGGGGATTTTTTGGGGGGATGAAGTCACTGTACAAAAGAACTGGGAAGGAGTTGTTGAAAAGGTTAAAGGGCGTTTAGCTAAATGGAAATGGATTGCTCCAAATATGTCTTATAAAGGACACATATTAATTATAAATAATCTGGTTGCATCTTCCCTGTGGCACAAGCTGGCTTGTATGGATCCACCAGCAAAGCTGTTGTTCGAAATACAATCATTGCTAGTAGACTTCTTTTGGGACAAGCAACACTGGATTACGCAAAGCATTCTTTATTTGCCTAAAGAACAGGGTGGACAAGGACTTATGAATCTGCAAAGTAGAACAACAACATTTCGTCTGCAGTTCATTCAAAGACTTCTTCTTGGAACAAAGGACTGTGGCTGGAGAACTGTTGCCTGTGCCATTCTAAGAAGCGTGGGAAACCTGCAAATGGGCAAAACTCTTTTTCTTGTAGACCCTTTAAAATTGGACACTCGTGATACACCTATTTTTTATCGGAATCTTTTAAAAATTTGGGGTTTGTTTAAGCTTGAAAGAACAAAAAGTGTGGAATCAGTGTTCTGGTTGCTGAATGAGCCAATTATACATGGTGCACGGCTGGATTTCTCTACAGTTAGTGATTGTTTTTTTGGACTAAATAAAAGATTGTGTGAATCGAGGATCACCACTTTAGATCTTCTGTTAAAGGTGACTGGAGTGGATTTTATGAACATTAAACAGTTGGCTTCTCATCTGAAAATCTCCTCAATACGAACTCTTGCTCAACTGATAAGAAAGTGGCAGTCGGTTTTTACTGCTACTGAAAGGCAATGTTTAACTGACTTTTGTGAAGGAGTGTTGGTCCCTAATGCTGAGGATCCTTTTCCAAATATATGTGTGTCTCCTAAATTGGATGATGCTGATGGAATGTTTTTAGAGGCTGGAAAGACGCTGATTTTAGATTTCATTTCAACTACTGGAAAAGTCTTATACAAAACTTGTGTCTTGGTTTTTAATAGAAAATGGTTGAGTAATAGAGCTGATACACCCTGGCGTTCGTATTTGTGCATGGATGATGATGACAAACCTGAATGGAGAATATTGTATAAGCCACCGTTAGCTAAGAGGGTAGGAGATATACAGTGGAGGATTCTCCATGGGGCAATTGCGACAAATGCTTTTATTTCAATTTTAAATCCTGAAGTCAGCCCTGAATGTCCATTTTGTTTTAAAAGAGAAACTGTATTTCATGTTTTTGTAGAATGCCCCAGGTTACAGTCTGTTTTTGCCATTTTAAGTAATATATTTCAGTCTTTTAATGAAATGTTCTCAATGAAAATTTTCATCTTTGGTGTGAAGTATGTGCGGAAACAATGTTTGGATTGTCAATTGCTTAATTTTATCCTGGGTCAAGCCAAATTAGCAATCTATTTGAGCAGGAAAAATAGAATTGAGGGAAGATCTGGTCAAAATGTAGCTGTTTTATTTTCCACACTTGTAAAATCTAGAGTGTTAATTGATTTTAAGTTCTATAAGACAATGGATGATCTTGCTTCCTTTGAACTGGTATGGTGTAGTACTGTAGAGGGGCTTTATGTACTGTATATGAGAAGGAATGTTTTTTTGCATTTTGTCTCTAGTTTTTTTTCTGATGTAAAATTGTAATAAAGAGGTTTTTAAATTCAAAAATTCTCTCTCTCTCTCTCTCTCTCAAACAACACAATGTAACTCCAAGTCAATGACACTTCTGTGAAATCAAACCGCCCACTTAGGAAGCAACACTGATTGACAATCAGTTTCACATGCTGGAATAGACAACAGGTGGAACTTATAGGCAATTAGCAAGACACCCCCAATAAAGTTCTGCAGGTGGTGACCACAGACACTTCTCAGTTACCATGCTTTCTGGCTTATGTTTTGGTCACTTTTGAATGCTGTCGGTGCTTTCACTCTAATAGTAGCATGAGATGGAGTCTACAACCCACACATAAGTGGCTCAGGTAGTGCAGCTCATCCAGGATGGTACATCAATGCGAGCTGTGACAAGAAGGCTTGCTGTGTCTGTCAGCGTAGTGTCCAGAGCATAGAGTCGCTACCAGGAGACAGGCCAGTACATCAGGAGATGTGGAGGAGGCCGTAGGAGGGCAACAACCCAGCAGCAGGACCGCTACCTCCGCCTTTGTGCAAGGAGGAACAGGAGGAGCACTGCCAGAGCTCTGCAAAATGACCTCCAGCAGGCCACAAATGTGCTTGTGTCTGCTCAAACGGTCAAGAAACAGAATCCATGAGGGTAGTATGAGGGCCTGACGTCCACGGGGTGGGGGTTGTGCTTACAGCCCAACACCGTGCAGGACGTTTGGCATTTGCCAGAGAACACCAAGATTGGCAAATTCGCCACTGGCGTCCTGTGCTCTTCACAGATGAAAGCAGGTTCACACTGAGCACGTGACAGACGTGACAGAGTCTGGAGATGCCGTGGAGAACGTTCTGCTGCCTGCAACATCCTCCAGCATGACCGGTTTGGCAGTTGGTCAGTAATGGTGTGGGGTGGCAATTCTTTGGAGGGCCGCACAACCCTCCATGTGCTCGCCAGAGGTAGCCTTACTGCCATTAGTACCGAGATGAGATCCTCAGACCCCTTGTGAGACCATATGCCGGTGCGGTTAGCCCTGGGTTGCTCCTAATGCAAGACAATGCTAGACCTCATGTGGCTGGAGTGTGTCAGCAGTTCCTGCAAGACGAAGGCATTGATGCTATGGACTGGTGGATGGATCTGAATCCAATTGAGCACATCTGGGACATCATGTCCTGCTCCATCCACCATGGCGGATGCTTTAGTCCAGGTCTGGGAGGAGATCCCTCAGGAGACCATCCACCACCTCATCAGGAGCATGCCCAAGCATTGTAGGGAGGTCATACAGGCACAAGCCTCATTTTGACTTGTTTTAAGGACATTACATCAAAGTTGGATCAGCCTGTAGTGTGTTTTCCCACTTTAATTTTGAGTGTGACTCCAAATCCAGACCTCCATGGGTTAATAAATTTGATTTTCTTTGATATGATTTTTGTGTGATTTTGTTGTCAGCACATTCAACTATGTAAAGAACAAAGTATTTAATAAAAATATTTAATTCATTCATATCTAGGATGTGTTATTTTAGTGTTCCCTTTATTTTTTTGATCAGTGTGTGTATGTGTATATATATATCCCTGCAGTATGGTCAGTGTCTGGACAAACATCACGTCATATGACTATCAAAAGTACGAATTTATGATAAGCACGTAATGTAACGGTGACTTTTTAGCACCTTTCCACAATAGGTATTGCATTATTCAGTAGGAACAACGATAAGTGTGTGACTTTATCCAATGCATCTGTGGGAATTTAAAGACAAAAAAATCTATTCCTTGTACTAGTTTATTACTGAAGGAAGTTACTGCCTGACAGAGCAGTTTTTATGATTGGATTCTCATATTTCAAAAATGAGACAAATAACAGTGTAATGTGTTTTTGATGATGAAGTACATTACAGTGCCTCAGGCATCATTTCCCTTGGCCAAGCCCTTGCGTTCAGAGCCACAAACCTTACAGTCTTTTCAGAGGCCCAATTATGCAAAATAGATCAAGCGTTCAGGCGTGGCAAAGCCGTTTAAAGCGTTCCACATATCACCATAGGTTTCCCTCGGTCCCGTGGCAAGATTAACTGAGTGAAACAGTGCCTTTAATAAAAATAGAGGCCGAGAGAAAGACAAGAAAAACTGAGAAGCTGGCCAATTAATTTGTACAAAATAATTTATATTCTTACAGCCACTTTCCTGCCCCTTTTCTTTTAACACAAAATAGCACACAGAATGTTTTACATAATGCTGCAAAATAAATAACTATTAGGGTCGTGTTTGATGTCAGGATCATTTTGGATTCTAGCAGGACTTCGTTGTCTGTGGGTCACCTTTGATTAATCAATTAAAATCAAAGGTTATTTAATATTCCAATGAGGTTTTCTGTCAGGATAACATGAAAACTAGCACACAGACACACACACGCACACATATGCAATCAGCTCTCTCCCTACACCTACTCATCTGTGTCTATTAGGGCTGTAATTTACTGACTAGCTGAGTACATGATGGTGTAATTTTATGTCAGAAGGTCAAACGCTATATAAGGAAGGCATCAATCAAGAGCAGCTTTGGGTTTTACATAAAAAAACGAGTGAGCTGCCTAACTAGACATCATTTTTGAACACAAGTGTGCCTCTAACACAAAGGCTGTTCCTAAATGTAGGACATTACAATACCTATTTAGATTCCATTGTGGAATTGCATGTAATCCTTCACAAACGGATGGATTGCATACGATAATGCATTGCAATGAGATCTGTGAAAAAGGTGCCTTGTGTCTGAATATGCTAATTTCCCATTGTATAGTATGTGAAAACCGCATGAAAAAAGTATGTCCGAATTCATAGTATTCAGAAACAGTAGGGTGAAAAGTACCCAGATGACGTACTACTTCTATAGAGATTCTTAAGTCTGCATACACTATTTACTATCCTTTAGTATCCCATGAGGATGCAGAAGATTTGTTGTAAATGGCAAGGAGGTGACGCAACTGACACCACAAGTAACATGACAATGACAGTGAAAGATGTGGTATGTCCAGATTCATACACACATTCATACTAAATAGTCACGGTCACAACGTTCGTTCCTCATCAAACACCTGCTCAGTATGCTATTTTGAACGCAGCTGTGGTGTTTTGAATATTGAATATACTGTAAATATATTCACATTTAATATATTCATTTTGATATATTTGATATATTTAATATATTCACATATGTGTGTGTGTGTGTGTGTGTGTGTGTGTGTGTGTGTGTGTGTGTGTGTGTGTGTGTGTGTGTGTGTGTGTGTGTGTGTGTGTGTGTGTGTGTGTGTGTGTGTGTGTGTGTGTGACCTTGGAGCACAAAACTTGTCTTAAGTAGCACTGGTATATTTGGAGCAATATCAAAAAATAAATAAATAAAAAAAAATACATTGTATGGGTCAAAATTATATTTTTTTATTTTATGCCAAAAATCAGGATATTAAGTAAAGGTCATGTTTCATGAAGATTTGTTTGAACATTTCCTACCATAAATATATCAAAACCAATTTTTTTTATTAGTAATATGCATTGCTAAGACCTTCAGGTGTTTTGTTTTCTCAATATTTCGATTTTTTTTTTTTTTTTGCACCCTCAGATTCCAGATATTTTTAATTTACTGTATTTCGACCAAATATCATAACAAACCATACATCAGTGAAAAGCTTATTTACACCATTCAGATGGTGTATAAATCTTAATTTTAAAAAATTTACCCTTATGACTGGTTTTGTGGTCCAGAGTCACATATTAACACTATATTTATACAGTGCCTTGCGAAAGTATTTACCCCCCTTAATTTGGTTTACATTTTGTGGCAGCCTTATGTTTCTGTATCTTTCCACCTGTAGTCCCTCATGGTCTGTTAGGCATTGCAGAATTGTAGAAGCTGCCGTGACAAGAATATTTTATCTAAAATGGTTTTTAGTTTCAATTATATTTATTAATTAATTCTAATTCAAATTCTATTTAATTTTACTTAACAAATTCTCAGTATAGTCTGTTCTTGGGAAGGTTACAACTTTGGTTTTATAAATCCAAACAATTGAAGATATTGAAATTTAAACTTCACTTGGTTGGTTTTGTGTTGTTTAAGTTAACTTTAATAAAAGAAATATGATTGTTTGTTAAAGAAATCTGATTATTAAATTAATTTTTAAAAGAGGTAAATTATTTTTAAAAATTCACATGGTTTGGAACCAGATTCAGTCAGTTTACACCCAGATGGTGCATTTTACTCATGGATTAAAGTCAAATTAGCCCTAACCTGGGGCAAATTGAGCCACAAAAACACTTTTTTATAAGAAGCCATATTTATAGAACCCTTTGTCATAAATAATTTCTGATAATTTCAAATAATAGAAAAAATTCTGTAATTACTTTAGATACTTTCATTGTACATTGTAAAAAATGACTGAATTTAACGGTAAAAAAAAATGCTACAGTAAAAACCTGTTAAATGGTTAACAGTAAGCTCCCCTACTATCCATGGTGAAAAACTGTATTGGACATTGCATGTCATTTTACAATAGTTTACCGTTTTTGGAAGTGAAAAATAATGTAAAATTTACAGTCAATATCTGTAAATTGACATTCCTAGAATTACCTGCGTTACATTTTTTAAATGTATGTTTTTTTGTTGAAATAACTTTTTCTTCTTGTTTTTTCTTATCAGATTTGTACAGTAGGGTTGTACGTTACATCTGATGTTAAATTAATGTTTATTGCATTTTTTAAGTTTCATGCGTGTTAGCATGATGGTGTTTAGTGTTTGTGTGAATGACACTGTGCACCTTCTATATATATATATAATATTTAAAAGCTGTTTGTAAAACTTGATGATTGTAAAACTTAAAACATTGCTACCATATTTTTTTACGGTAAAATTCGTCAACCACAGCTGACGTTTTTTTCCATAAATTTTACAGATATTTTTTTATGGACTTCTGCCTACTTTTCCCTTATTTTGAACACATAACTAGAAAATGGCACATCTTATCCCACTCTTCTCTGAACGAAATGAAAACTATATCTGAATTCATAGTATTCACATAACATTAGTCCAAAAGTGGAACAAAACCAGATTTCATTCATACTAAACACATTAATGCTCATGAAGTTTGTTGCTTATCAAATGTAGATCTATTGGTGTGTAGAGTTTGTATTTTAGCAGCATGCTAATCTCAAACATTGGAATCACTTGTGCAGAGTTGCTATCTCTATAGCGTTAGGTTTACTTGATCTTGCCATCCTGCAGCTAAAGTGAGTATAAAAGAATGGTGCACAATTCAGGAGTCTTCAAACAAGTTTAACAACCTTACACAACCCTGAGTTTTAAAAATGTAGTAACTATGCTGTGACATGTTAAACAAACAGCTTGTTGAATCACAATGGTCAAAGATGTCCTTCTAGCCAAAGAAAATGTCCACTGAAGTACAATTTAAAAACAGAACATCGCCCTGTGTGACATTAGACAGCTCATGTTTTTGAACAACGCTATAGACTTCCGATCCTACACACGTCACTAGATGAGAAGACCAGAGGAATGGGGTTACATATAAAGATCATCTGACATTTTCTCTCTTTTTACAGCCTGTGTGGGAGATGGAGGAGATCTCATAGCTTGAAGCACAGCTGGCAGGCGTATGTGATCCTCAGCTGAGAGGTTTCTGTCAGCCCAGTGGCTTATGAGAGTTTGAAAAGGCAGTCTAGTAGAGCTCTTCTTGCTTTGAATACTGATGTAGTGCCAATTAATTTAAATGCTAATCAGCCAACAAGCCTTAATTTAGCTGCAGCAAACAGGTCAGCATACATCAGTTCGTCAAATTACTTTAGTGGACATTGAATGCACCCAGAGACCTGGATAGACATTTAAACCCCCTAAAAGAAAAGTTGCCGATGTTCATTTCTATTAAAAGAAGGGCAGATAAAATCCCTATCCAACACCTATAATAGCAATGAGATGTGAAAACCAGCACAGACCCATGACCTATTATTGCTCAAAGTGACATTAATTGAGAAAATAATTTAATGTAAGCGCAGCGAGTGCAGACATTTCTGGCTGAATTCTGCGCCAAGTTTTATGACTGATGTACTCTTTTGTAATCCATCACAAAGTCCTTTCCAATTATCATCAGCTTCAAGAGCTTCACAGTCCTCCTGTGATAGAGAGATATAATCAAACACTTTGGAGTCAGACGCATGCACAGATGCAATCTTATAGAGACAGCTAATTGAAGTACCACTGATAACCCAGACTGGTACCTAACAACAGCGCTGACTAACAAACCACCCTCCAGGATTCCTGAAGTCTTTGTGTCTGCTGAAGAATGATTTCTGTCGGGTGCCAATTAGCTTTGGTTGCAGTTTAAGGTGTTTCAGATTCATAGCAAAACGAGTGAGATTCTCCAGAGCTTCTAGAAATGATCCATCATGAGGCCCAGTATTCCTGGATTCAATGTTAATTCAAGACAAATCAACATATTCAACATTAATTAATCAAAGTGATATTACTTTCTTGGAGGGTGACATTATTGAGGACTTGCCTTTTGCTATAGTTATTGGATAGAAAGTGAATAAAGAATGAAAGAAACAAAGAAAGAAAGGAAAAAAGAAAAAAAAAGTTTCTAAATTTCAAGAATATTTCTTGAAAGAAAATGTTAATTTAAGAGAAGAAACATTTAATAAAATGTATATATATATATATCACATTTGATCCATTTGATAATGCATCCTTTCTAAATAAAAGTAGTCTACAATAGAAAATAGTAGATGAATTTATAAAAATGACCCCATTCAAAATTAACAAAAAACCTTTAAAAATGTGAAGATCAGGGTCAATCTAAGTTATTTTGTCTTCCGGGAAACATCTAAGTATCTTCTGTAGCTTCTGAATGGCAGTACTAAATGATGAAAAAAAAAAAAAAAAATGATATTAGGCAAAATAAGAAAAATGTAGACATCTTCATTCTGTTCAAAAGTTTACACCCCTGTGGCTGGCTGGGCTCTGGCGAGATTATCCACGGAACAGGTGGGGAACAAGGGTCTGTTTCTCGCCAGTGTCCACTCCACAAACGCGGCGAAGTCCGCTCGAGGGCCGTTCTCGGACAACGGCGCTCTGCAAGACGCGTTGAGACTGGCGTCAAAGAACGCACAGACTGCGTCATCCGGATAGCTGGTGGTATTAGCTACGAGCTGGAACATCAACGTGTAACCCTCGAGCGGTAAATCCCCCTGCTTCAGCCAGAGGAGGATGAATTCCGGAACGGAGGAAGGAATCCATGGGGGAAAACACTAAGGAAACAAAAATACTGAAAAACAGAAAGATTAACAAAACGGGGTGGAATACGCAAAAAAAAAAAAAAACTGTTTCGGTCGGTCTTTCTGTCACGGATTAGGCAGGAACACACTAACAACGACATAATAAAAAGACGTATATTTAACAAATCCAACGGAATACAGGTAGACACGGGAACACCAGGGGAAAACATCCATATAACATCAAAGACCGACAAGAGTACTGGGAAAACACACACCTTAAATAGACAGACTAATTACAAACACAGGTGCAGACAATAAAGGAGAAACCAAAAACACTCAGAACTGCGGGGGAAAATGGGAAAAACCAACAAGAAAGTCCGGGGGTGTGACAAGTACTAAATAAAAATAACATGCATTTTGTATGATCCCTCTTATTTTGGTAAAATAATTAACATTTTGCAGATGTAACTATTTCTTGACACATCATCTGGGTTATACAAAATCATCTAGTTCATATTCATGGGCTGGGCTGTACCATATAAAAAGAGAATATGAACAAAAACAACCATTTTAATGAAGTGTGCTGAAATAGATATTATTGCCACACCATAACTCTCTATTTACAGTCCAATTTTATTTGAAGCAAGCTTATTTTGACCAAAAATTCCATTATTTATTCCATTATTTTAACACACACTTTTTTTGTCAAAGCATCTGTTATGCTGTTGAAATACCAAAGGGTGTTGGTTTGTCTCTTTCTCTCTCTCCTTCTCTCCTCTCCCTGTCTCGTTCCTGACGTTATGGAAAAATAAACACTGTCTGCAAAAAAAAAAAAAAAAAACTCTCCCAGCCAGACAGTGAACAATGAAATTCCTGAGCAAGGTAGTCTGGATAGAGAAGGAACATCCTCATCATTGTTAACACAGACAGCTATGCAAACACTCACATAATGTGCATGTTTTTTACAACCGTCTTATTCAGGAGATGTATTGGTGATTTTATCAGCAGAAGGATAGACCAGTTCCAGGAAAAGAAATGATAAAGTTAAAAAGAAATAAACAGCAGAACATTGCAATGTGTGTGAGGCCACACAGCTTGATATCAGTTAGTAATCTCACTAGCAGAGAGTAAATAAGCAGTTTGCACATACATATAATGAATGGAGCAGAAGATAAACTGCAAATTTGTAGGAAAATAAAATTTATTTTAGTTGTATCTTCACCTAGGATCAGATAATTGAGTCACTGAGCTGGTGACTCAGCTATTTGATGTAAGAGAATAGCATTTCATTTATATCTTCACTTCATATGATTTCTTAGATCATGAGAACCAGATCAGTCTGATTCATTAACAATAATAGAATAAAAATGATTCAAGCCTTAACTTCACCTAGGATGCAGATCAGTCTGATTCGTCAACAAATAATCAGTTTTATGAACTGAATCAAAAGACTATTCTGAGTACTGAGTAACAGTGGCCTAATTTCCGAATGTTTTTGGTGCACATACACACGAAACTGCCTGGGGTGTTTTTGGCAGTTTAATTTAGGATATTAATAAATAATATTTGACGAGCCACAGATGTTCTGTTTGGGGATCATTTTCTCCATTTGGGACTCATTGTCAACTCCTTTGTAATTGTCCCCCAAAACTTTTGAATGATGTCAAGTGTCTTTAGAGGATAATAGACTAAACGTTACCTGATGTAAACTCCGCTTATGACAGTAGACTGACTGCACACCCTGTTAAACATTCGCATACAAGAAAACAACCCTGTAGAGACTTAATTAAGCTTTTTCGGCACAGTACACCCTTGTCCCAGTTCACTTTGTGTGGATGTGTAAGTGACTTCTGACTGGGTTACAGAGGACTCTCACACTTGTCAATTTGAGTCTAATCCATCCTAACAAGCCACCTGTGCTGTTTCTTTTGCTGCATGTGCATGTGTTTCTACCTGACTGCTTAAAGTTTTTTTTTTCTGCTGTCTTAAAGTGGGTTGACATCTCCTGGAAGTCCCATGTCGACAGTTGTGTACACTAGAGATGCTGCATGCACTACTTGCTGTAACTCTGGAAGCAACAGGTAAGAGATGATGTAAGTTCAGTGACATACAAATGTGCACCATAATATTTATATTTTATTTCTGATTTTTTTTATACACCATATTTTTTTGTTGTCAAACTTGGAAAATGTCCAATTTTACTATTTAATCTGACTTGACTTTAAACATCTACTTTAAATAACTTGGTTTTAGAAGTTAAAATAAAATTTACATGGGCAAAAGATTTTGTTAGCTTGTAATGTAATCATTATCATATTATAACAACCTGCTTAAGTTATAACAGATTACTTAAAATGCATATCAGTTTTCTGTGGAATTGCGTTTTTGCCACTGAATAAAAAATAATAAAGGCAATTGCGACATTTCTGACTAAATTCGACTTTTGAACAATTCTGACTTTTTTCTCTCAATGGCGAGTTTACATCTCACAACTCTTACTTTTTTCCTCTCAGAACTTGCAATTCTGACTTTTTTCTCAGAATTGTGACCCTGGACCACAAAACCAGTCTTAAGTCGCTGGGGTATATTTGTAGCAATAGCCAAAAATACATTGTATGGGTCAAAATTATTGATTTTTCTTTTATGCCAAAAATCATTAGGAAATTAAGTAAAGATCATGTTCCATGAAGATTTTTTGTCAAATTCCTACTATAAATATATCAAAATGTAATTTTTGATTAGTAATATGCATTGTTAAGAACTTAATTTGGAGAACTTTAAAGGTGATTTTCTCAGTATTTAGATTTTTTTGCACCCTTAGATTCCAGATTTTCAAATAGATGTATCTCGGCCAAATAGTGTCCTATCCTAACAAACCATACATCAATAGAAAGCTTATTTATTGAGCTTTCATGTGATGTATACATCTCAGTTTTGTAAAATTTAACCTTATGACTGGTTTTGTTGTCCAGGGTCACAATTGTGAGTTATAAACTCACAATTGTGAGTAATAAAGTCAAAATTGCGAGATATAAACAGGCAATTCTGGCAAATTGCAAAAGGGCAAACCTTTTTTCTCAAAATTGCATGATATAATCTCGCAATTGCGTGTTATAAAGTCAGAATTGTGAGATATAAAGTCAGAATTGTGGGATATAGGTATAAACTTGCACTTGCGAGATATAAAGTCAGATTGTTGAGATATAAACATGATTCTGACTATTTTTCTAAAAATTGGGTGTTTGTATCTCACAATTCTGATTGTTTTTCTTGTAATTGCAAGGTTATGTCTTACAGTTGTAGAGTTATAAAGTCCAATTCTGAAAGACAATTTTGTCAAAATTACGAGTTTATATCTTATAATTCGGACTTCTAAATGAGTGAAATAAACTCACAATGTTTATTACACAGTAATAAGATAAAAAAAGTCCTGCAATTCTGACTTTATAACTCACAATTGTTAGTTTATTTGGATGTTTTTCAGCTAAGTTTTGATTATGTTAATAATTTAGAGAATTCAGAAGTTTGCATATCAGATATGATGCAGTTGGATAGGATTAAGTTTTCCTTTTGCAAATGCAATTAGTTTTGATTTTAAAAATATTTTAGAAATGTGTGTCTCAGTGGGGTTTTTGTCTTTGTTTTGCACTCCACTGATTTTAATTTTAAAATCAAACAGCTGAATCATTCTTCAAAATGTACCTTAGGTTTAAACAAATCCAAACACTAAGCTTTAAAGTTTTTAATTTAAGTAGTCATTTGGTAGATGCTTTAATGTTAGAGGACACTCTAACAGATGACATCAAACAATAGAAACAACTAAAAAAAGATTGTCTGTATGTATGTATATATATATATATATATATATATATATATATATATATATATACACACACACACTTTTAATATACTGCTGCAGGACAAAACGGTTCATTTAGCTTTATTTCCAATCAGAAAAATTCCTTGAGCGAATCACCGTCAAGCTCGATAACAACCATGCAATTCCATATGCAGTTTGCTGATGGCTTTGTCAACCAAAGAATGAGGCATTAGCAAGGTAGGTTGAATCATGTGCTTTTATTGTAAAGTGTCTCCAGCCATTCCCAAATGATTGGCTGAATCCTGACCATGAAGAAGATCAAAGTACATTACAGGTGAAAATAGATTGAGCCTGCAACATAAATTGGCCGCAATCAACTGCAAAAAAGCAATCAAAACAAGCTTGCCTCTGTTTCTCCATGTTTCTCTTTGGGCCGTTAGAAATATGGTCTGTGCTATCAGAACACCATGGATACTTAGGTTTTCTGAGATTATCCATCGAGCATAGCTCAATTTTCTGCCAGCTCTTGTAAAGGGCATGGTTGCGCTGTTGAATGATCATTTCGGCAGATTCATCATGTTGATTCTCATTTTTCACCGCAGAAAGTAAAATATGATTTGCTGTGATATTCCCGTTCACACTCCTGCAATATGCAGGGCCGTGTTTCTCTGTTATTAAACAATTCACCACTTACACGTTGAGTTATGGCATCCCAGCGCTAGCAAACACAGCCAATATAAATATGTAAATGCACAAGGCGCTTGATAAATGTGATTGGAGCATTTGTTTCTGAACGGAACCATATAGAGGTCGTTTTCTATTTGCTGCAGGCAGAAAAAAAGGCTTTCATTTGTCTCTGTGGCACATGGATGGATTGTTAATTAGGTACTGAGGAAGAAATGGAGTAATTTCTGCTTTGCAGACTGAAGGAAATAGAAAAAAATCTCTGCTCTACAATTGTGTATGTCATCGTAATTGGCACATTCATAAATCAGTTGTTGACAATCAAATGCATCCTTATGCTTGGTTAATGCATGTATTGTGGTTGTATTACCACTTATATGGCGGTAATAGTACAATGTCAGCACACTGCTGCTTCCGGGAAAAACACCTTATTTGATTTTTCACCATCCACATGCCAAGCTAGAATAGGATAAATTCAGAATACGGATAAGGTATATGTACTAATTATAATAGGATACATTTTTCGTAATTGTCCATTTTATAATAAGGTTGAAAAGTTTAGGGGACATTTGTAGTTCAATGGCCAATGAAAAGCTGAAAGTTGAAAGCTGAGTTGGTTTTGTGTATTTTGATTATGGCAAATGGTGAAGTATATCATAATAATTTAAATAGCATTTAGCCATGTGAAATGTAAACAGTGCACATCCAAAACAATGCATTAGTTGAAAATTGCTATGCTATGCCTCTAAATAAAATAAATAACTTAAACCATCAAATAGTTGTAAGAATCTAATGTAATAAACTTCAGAGAACTGAACTGAGATAATAATAAGAATGTTTCTTAAAGGGATAGTTCACCCAAATATTAAAATTATGTCATTAATCACCTTTATGTCATTTCGAACCCTTAAGACCTTTGTTCATCTTCGGAACACAAATTAAACGAGAAGTTTACTTACAGTACAAAAATTTACAGATAATGCACTCATCCCCTTGTCATCCAAGATGTTCATGTCTTTTTTTCCTTAGTCATAAATAAATTGTTTTTTGAAGAAAACATTTCAGGATTTTTCTCCATATAGTGGACTTCTATGGTGCCCCGAGTTTGAACTTCCAAAATGCAGTTTAAATGCATCTTCAAACGTTACCAAATGTGGTTGTAAACGATCCCAGCCAAGGTAGAAGGGTCTTATTTAGCAAAACGATTGGTTATTTTGTTTTTAAAATGACAATTTATATGCTTTTTAACCTCTAACGGTGGTCTTGTCTTGCCCTGCCTGTTTTTTGTGGTTTGAGACAGTTAAGGTGCGTTCACACCGGACGCGAATGAAGCGGCAAGCGCGAGTGATTTACATGTTAAGTCAATGCAAAGACGCGAATAGCCATCCTGCGGCGCGAAACGCGCGAATGAGGCGGCGCGAAACGCGCGAGCGTTGAGCGTTCAAGCGATTGCCGCGCCATTCGCGCGAGTCGCGCGAGTTCAAAAATCTGAACTTCGGCGGAATTCCGCGCCGCGGTAACCAATCAGGAGCTTGCTCTAGTAGTGACGGAGGCAGAAATCCGAAACAACAATGGCGGACAAAATCACCGTTGCTGTCTGTGGTTCCTCGGAGCTGTACGATACATCTTTGGACTTTTGTAGAAACAGGAATAAAAGGGATCTTGCTAAGAATAAAGTGAGTGAAGAGGTCGGACAATCTGGTTAGTTTTAAAAAACGCTCTTTACTCAATTTAACCTACATATACATGCATATTGAGACTACAAGCAAGCTAAAGCTGGCAAATTGAGCTCATTCACCTATTTTACAACTACTTTCCCGCTGACGAGTGGCAGAAGCCCCTCCCTTGACGCGAATTCGCGTCTGTTGTGAAGAAAATGTCACGCGCGAATGACGCGAATTTTACCGCGCGAATGGCGCGAGTAAACTCAAATGTTCAAGCGTTCAACTACGCGCGAATAGCGCGTTTTTTCCGCGCAAGTCGCGTCCGGTGTGAACGCACCATTAGGGTATGTTGAAAAACTCCCATCTTATTTTCTCCCTCAATTTCAAAAATCATTTCAAAATCATCCTACATTGCTGCAGAAGGACCAACCCAGTGTTTGCAAAGTGAACATGCAAAGAAGGTCAAACACCCTAAACAAAACAGGTAAAACAGCGATGTAGGATGATTTTGAAGTTGAGGGAGAAAATGAGATGGCAGTTTTTCAACATACCCTAACTGTCTTGAACTGGAGTTCAGGCAGAGCAAGACAAGATGAGCGTTTGAGATTAAAAGTATATAAATTGTAATAAAAAAAATATATATATAAATAACCGATTGTTTTACTAGATAAGACCCTTCTTCCTCGGCTGGGATCCTTTACAACTGCATTTGGGATCGTTTGAAGCCGCATTTAAACTGTTTTTTGGAAGTTCAAACTCGGGGCACCATAGAAGTCCAGTATATGAAAAAAAAATCCTAAAATGTTTTCCTCAAAAAAACATAATTTCTTTACGACTGAAGAAAGAAAGACATAAACATCTTGGATGACAAGGGGGTGAGAACATTACTTGTTAATTTCTGTTCTGGAAGTGAACTTCTCTATGTATTCTTTAAGATACATTTATCCACTTTTTAACTTTGCATGAACGCTGCCAGAGACTGACGGAAAAAAAAAAACAAATTTGAGAAATTTGAAGTGTTTTTTTCTTGTAGCTTCATAACATTACGATTAAACCACTGATATCACATTGGCTATTTTAACAATGTCCTTAAAGTCCCCCTGAAATCAAAATTAAAGTTTTTTGGCTTTAAGTATGAATATATTAGCCTTAAGGTGATCTACAAGCTAGTGTGCTGCAAAACAAAGACAAAATTCGCATTTACAAGATATGGGCATTCAAAACTTACAGTCTCGTCACTTCCGCCAATATGAATCAAGGATTTGGATGATATCACCGTGCACTTCAGTTTCTCATCAAACGTTCTGTCCAATCAAATGCTCTCTAGAGTCCGTTGTGTCCCGCCCCCTACACAGAGACGTGGAGGAGATCATAAGCGCTCATATGTGCGGTCGGCATGTATTAAACTACACAGCCTCAGCATGATAATGATCACTATTTCGTTTTAGCAAGTTTCATATTGAATTTGTGGGGTAATTTATTAGTCTGTGGCTGTCATAAGCTTACAAATGTGGCTTTACCGAGCTCAACGGCTCTTGCCCGAGCAGATATTAATGGAACGCTATTGGCTATTCAAAATTAGTGGGCGGGCTGGGCGATATGTTTTTGCTTCAGTTAAAAGTACGTCACCACATAGAATAACGCTGCGTGTTTCAAGGCACTTCAGTGGACCTTTAATACTGTACCTTTCTGGGATTTGAACGTGTCAGTTGTGTAGCTGTCAGAAAGCTCTTGCTTTTCAACCAAAATATCTTAATTTATATTCTGAAGATCAATGTAGGTCTTACGGGTTTGGAACAACATGAGGATGATTAATTAATGGCAGAATTTTCATTTTTGGGAAAACTATCCCCACTAAAACAGCATATTAGGATAATTCCTGAAGAATCATGTGACATTGGAGACTGGAGTAATGACTTCAAATAATTCAGTTTTGCCAACACACAAATAAATTACATTTTATTGAACAATATTACCGTTTTTACTGTATTTTTGATCAAGTAAATACAGCCTTGATGACTATAAAATTATTTTTTCAACCCCAAACCTTTTAACGGTAGTGTATTATTTCTGGCCCTATTATGAATTGATCTGTCAACAGCTAAAAGCCTCAGTGAATTTCCAGTGCACAGGTAAAGTCGATTGTTTTTTTATTGTCTTCTGTTCAATGAGTTTCTTACTGACAATTTTTAATAGACTGTTCTAAAACAGTCACGTCTGGTCCCGTCTTCTGATTGGTTACTCACTGTGTCTACTCAGTGACTGTTTCAGTTCACCTCACACTGGTCTCTGAGTGTGACTGCTTCCTGGGGCTCTGTTCCATCTGTGCAGACCTGGAGCACAATCAAAGGTGCCGCAGTGCGTGTTACCTCAGAGACCCCCTTCCCACTCAAAAACGCCACCTACATGGAAATGCATCTGTTCCTTTCCTTTCCACACACACATACGTGACACACATCTAACCTAGTCTTCTCCAGACTGTGAAATTTCAGCTATATGTCTCCATCCCTCACCCTGATCATGAAACCTTGGACAATATTCTGACATACTGTGTGAATGTGTGAATGGTAACTATACTGTGAGGATCAAAGAACAGCTTGATCTTATTCAATCCCTCAACAGGCCTTGGCCGCTAACGCTAACCCAAAAATAGTTGCAAACATGTCCATCTATTGAAAGAGAAACCTGAGTCATGTTTGGTAACTGACATTTAGCATATTGCATCAGATGGTCATTGAACTAAAAACAGAAAGTCTATCGTAAAGCCTCTCAGTCGGGAATCAGCAGCACCGGGACTGTTATGATGTAAAGAGGAATGTCCCACAGATAAATCTCTGTTAGACGCCATTCGCTTTTTTTTTGTAATTGAAACCTGATCAAAACAACATGTCCTAGCTAGGGGCAATTGTAGCCCTTCATCAATCTACAGAAAAATCTACAGAAATAAATTGTCCTTCTCTGCAATAGAGCTGTTTACAAAGAGCCAACCCAGGCAGAGCCTCTAAATACATTTCTGCAACACTGTTATTACATACCTTACTGCATGTTTCACAGCAGTTTCAAAGTAAAATGTTTAGAGAGTGACGCTAAAACACACGTTTAATAAGATAAGACCCTTCTTCCTCAGCTGGGATCCTTTACAACTGGATTTGGGATCGTTTGAAGCCGCATTTAAACTGCATTTTGCAAGTTCAAACTCAGGGCACCATAGAAGTCCACTATATGGAGAAAAAAATGTTTTAAATCTTTTCCTCAAAAAACAATTTCTTTACGACTCTTTTTCTTTATGACAGTAGAGAGCTGTTTACAAAGAGCCAACCCAGGCTCATTGGAAATACGTGCCTAAATACATTTCTGCAACACTGTTATGACGTAGGGGTGAGCGGGGCACAACCTAACGCGGGGTTAATTGTAACACGTGTGGTTTAAATATTTCCACACACGCTAGCATAACCAAATTTACGGTGTTTACTAGTTGCCATAGCAACACTATGCAGAGAAAAAAGAGCGCCAGAATTCAAAAGCCTTTTGAAGATATCGCTGAATATTTATTTTACCATAGTAAAAGTACATTTCTGGCTGAAGTAAACTTTTCATTTCAGTTTTAAATATTCATTTAAAATTAGACAAATCTGCTATTATTTTAATCTCCAATTTGTTATTTATCAGTTTAGATGGTTTATTAATGCTTCGCAAACCAGCAGAAGACACTAACCTGTTTTAAACTCCAGTCGCGCAGATGGGGAAAGATGTAACACTGTGTTACAATATTCCCCGCTGTTATTAAACTATGCTATTCTGTGACATTAGCGGTGCAGTTTACACGATTTACTTCTAAGGATTTCGATAAGATACCTGAAGAAACAGGTGAATAAAGGCTGACAATCAATGTTTAATGTTCAGAAGTTATTATTTCAAGTAATGTAAAGCATTTTGGCTCGTTTATGTGTGTCGTGTTCTATGAGAGCTGTGTGTGGAGGAGTGGAGTGTTCTTCTGAATGTCTAAATGTGTTTCATCTATCTGTCCACATTGTTTTGAACTACTGTACAGCTGTGTGTTGCGATCAGGGCCGTTCAAAGCATTGTTGCAATGTGTTCATTTTCAAACTCCAAAATTAGATCATTTTTATTAAAAAAAAAAAAAAACGTCATTACTTCATTTGAAAAAGTTAAATTATGTATTTTACTGACAAAATATTTTAGTTTGTTGTGTATATTTTTTTCATTCGATCAGATAACATTTTAAGCTGTCATATGGTCGTGTTACAACGTGCCCCTCAGATGTTACAATGTACCCCACCTACGGGGCATGTTGTCACGTTTCACTTCTTTTGAGGCAAATAACGAAAAACGTATACACTGTAAATATGAAACAAAGCGATATATTTTTACTAGACAAGTGTGAAAATAACGTGGATAAAAAATTGTACTCTGAACCCCACGTCGATTTACATAAACCGCGAAATTCAAAAAGTGTTAGGTTGTGCCCTGCTCTCCCCTACCTTACTGCACGTTTCGCAGTAGTTTCAAAGTAAAATGTCCAGAGAGTGGCGCTAAAACACATGTTTAATACGTGACCATGGCACGTTTTTTAAGTTGCATGGCTGGAATTGAGAACCAGTGCTCTATCATGTTGGAAATATCCTATATGTCAAACCTAACCCTAAACCAGGGGTGCCCAACCCTGTTCCTGGAGGTCTACCATCCCACAAAGTTCAGCTCCAACCCTGATCAAACACACCTGAACCAGCTAATGGAGCAGGGTTGAAACTAAAGTCTGCAGGTAGGTAGATCTCCAGGAACAGGATTGGGCACCCCTGCACTAAACCTACCCGGTAGTGTTAACAAATGCAAAAGTGATTTTTGTTGAGGCAGCCATCGTATTTTCGAACTGTAGTTTGACGGGGTTCATACCAGAGCACATAATCACTCAAGTGCAATGGCGTAGGCCTATCGCATGAGCTACCAAGTTACCTACTGAATTAGAAAACGTATGCATATGAAGCTGTATATGTGACGACAACGTTCAGAAGTATCAGTTTTTAAATCGCGCAGGATGTAAAATTGTTTTGAAGCCATAATATAATATTCTGCAAGTAATTGTGTAAAAATGAGGCTTTAGTAATCAAAACTCTGTACCTGTAAATCATACTTTGTGTGAAAAGGAATAAAAGTTGTCTGAGTTTTTACTGCCTCTAGTGTTCATTTCAACAGTGATTCGTTTAGTTTTGCAGAAATATATATAGAGGCACATATTTCCAATGAGCCTATGTTGGTTAAATAGGCCTATTTTTAATTTAGTAATAATCTTAAAAATTAGGGGTGTGACGAGACGCTTATCTTACGAGACAAGACGAGGCAAAAGACTGAGTTCACGAGAACGAGATGAGATTTTTAAACTTTTTTTTAAAAAAAGAAATCATCAATAATGAAATATATAGGGAAAAATTGTATTTTATTCAACTGAAAGACACATAATGCATGTGCATTTTGATATGAACGTGTACTTTATGAAATAAACTTCTATTTTAATGAATTATATGCTGTAATAAACATGTAAACTAAAGCTGCATGATTCTGGATGAATTGAAAATCAAATTTTTTAAAAATAAATTGGAGATCATGATTCTCTCATGATTCTGAAGAAAAACCAGACTAGACATCTAAACAAAATTTAGTAGTGGTTCTGACAAAAAGTCTTATATAAAAAAGTCAAAAAGTCTAAATATATTTATATTATATTATTATATTATATATATTTATCAAAAATATATTATATATATTTATCAAAAATAAAAAAATGGAGGAGTGAGTGTCTCAATTAATAAAGACTTTCACTATTGCAATCTCCTGAATAAAGGATTTATATGTGACAAATACTTTTTTAAACGTGCAGTTTTCGCCACCTCCTGACAGAAGAGGATAAGTGTTACAATATGTACAAATGTTTTGATCACTACTGTAGACAATACTTGTTCATACCCAAACTATATACTTTTAACCTAATACTTATTTTATTTAAATGTATGTAACACAGAAATAATTATCATTAACCCTCATGTGGTGTTCATGTCATTTTTGACTGGAGAAGATTTTCTTTTTCCTGAAAATACTAGTTAATGTTATCGCATTGAACTGAAACTTAGTGACTTTGTTCACAGAGACTATAACAACTTGTCCACATTTTTTATTTTATTTTTTTAAACTTTTTTTTTGTGTTGTTTTTTTCATCTTGTTACACCTATGGTGTTCCCGGTCAAAAATGACAGGCCTACACAAAATAGCTTATAAATCCCTCGTTATGCTATATTATCCCAAAAATTGGATTCAATCTTTTTATCAACTTGTTTTCTTTCAATTAGGACTGGTTTTGTATTCAATTTTCAAACAGTTTAATTGTAGGAGTCATTTATCCGAGCTTATGCACCTCAGTTTTTGAGTGAAAAAAGCATTATTTGTTAATAATTTTGGCAATATTGAGAAAAATATGAAAATAAATTGCACTGTTGATCACACTAGTCTACTTTAATGTTTAACCAGGAAATTTCTTTTGAAATGCTTTTATTTTGTATAAAATGACACAGAGTCACACTTGTGGTGTTCCCGGTCAAAAATGACCAGCCTACACAAAATAGCTTATAAATCACTTGTTATGCTATATTATCACCAAAAAATGGATTCAATCTTTTTATCAACTTGTTTTCTTTCAATTAGGACTGGTTTTGTATTTCATTTTCAAACGGTTTAATTGTAGGAGTCATTTATCCGAGCTCCTGGTCATTGAAAGTGAATGGGGGAGACTGAAAATTAGAGAAAAATTTAGTTGTCAGGAGCATGTTTATCATGTTCACATATGTATATGTGTGCTTGCAGACATAGAGCCATTGGACATGTGCATGCATGGATACATGTATGCCACACACACACACACACACACACACACACACACACACACACACACACACACACACACAAACTATTTTCTGAAAGAAACATTCTTTTTCACAGTGATAAAATTTTTTAAAAATGCTTTTGTTAGTCATTTGCATGAGTTTACACAGAGACCTGGTGTTTGTCGTTTTGGTTAGTTCATAATTTGGAAAACTGAAAGAAGTGTTTGATTTGTGTTCTCTATATGACAGCGTTAATGTGTTCTTTCTTGTATGTCACAATGGTTAGATTTGTCAAGGAACAGCACAAGTGTTACTGTGCACCCCTTTTCTCAAAATAAAAGCATTGCAAAATATAAGTGCTGTGTTTTGTGATCTTCTACATTAACTTTTTAATGGCCGGTCATTTTTGAGCAGGAACACCACAAGTGTGACACTGTGCCATTTTATACAAAATAAAATCATTTCAGTTAAACATTAAAGTAGACTAGTGTGATCAACAGTGCAGTTTTTTAAAATATTTTTCTCAATATTGCCAAAATTATTAACAAATAATGCATAAGCTCGGATAAATGACTCCTACAATTGAACTGTTTGAAAATTAAATATAAAACCAGTCCTAAATGAAAGAAAACAAGTTGATACAAAGATTGAATCCAAGATTGGGTGAAAATGTGGTTAAATGAGTGATTTATAAGATATTTTTTATAGGCCTGTTATTTTTGACCCGGGAACACCACAAGTGTGACTATGTGCCATTTTTTACAAAATAAAAGTTTTTCAAAACAAACTTCCTGGTGAACCATTAAAGTAGACTAGTGTGATCAACAGAACCAATATTTTTTAAATATTTTTTTAATATTTCCAAAATTATTCAAAAATAATGATTTCACATCGTCTGTTTCACATCGTAAGCGTCAGAGGAGCGTGAGCAGCGCGATGTGAATCGTTGTCATTCAGAAATAAGATCGCGTGGGTGTTTGAATGGAGATCGCCATATTTGAACAATTAATCAATTCGAGCAGCTCTAATATAAACACTTCAAAATGTTACGCGAACATCATCACGTTCTTGCGAGACCAGTCAGATCTCGTCACATCCCTATTTCTATTAATCATTAGTATAGTCACATTTAATTTTTTTTTCTTAAAATTGTCCAACCCTGCAAATAAACACATCAAACCTGGAGCTTTAAAAAGATTTATCCCTCTAGAACATGCAGACCAAGCAGAAATAACATTTTCTGTCATTTCCTTGAACTTTTATGTAACAGCCAATGTGAATGTGACACTCGCCGATGCTCTTGTTCAGCCAAGATGAGGGTTCAGTTGTGACAAGTAGTGTTTAAGTGTTGAGTCAGATCAACTGAATCCTTATGGTGCAGATTTGAAGCAGCTGAGGTGATGTCATATGACTCAAGGCTAACAGCACGAGAATGACATCAGAGTTTCTGCTGGACCTCTAATAAACATACTGTCCAAACATGCCCTCAGTACTAAAACAATGCCAAAACCACTGCCTGGTGGTTAGAGCATCTATTCTAAAACATATGTACTGTATTTGGGTTTGAATCCGGCTTGCTCCATATCCTGTTCCTATCTCTTCTCCGCCTTATTTTCTGTCATCTCTCCACAGTGTTGTACTAATAAAAATGCCAAACATATTAAATGTTCCATTCGTCTACAAAAGGGTCAACAGTACTTCCATAAAGTAGCCGACAAGGTGCATCTGTTTCAAAGTCACTGAAAATTGTGCCTCAGTACACTGAATAAACTGTTTTTTTAGACAGTAGTTTATTGTTTGATAAATTAATTGGGTGCTAATCGGGATTTATTTATGTCGCTACTTACTAATTTCTGTAGTCTCCTCTAACAGTTACTGACAGCTGTGAAACTCTGAAAAAGTTTCATACCTATGGTTGAAGTCATTATAAATAATCAGATTAAATATTCAAATGTAAATTATAAGCACGGCATAGTAATTATGTAATGCATGACTTTAATAAAAAGCTCAGTCTATTGTAAGATCAATTAAAACTGTATATGTAAATTATATACAGTGGGCTATTTGTTTTCAGTCAATCATCTCAAATCTTTGTTTAGTTTTTTTATGTTATTTATAATACTTATTAAAATAAATAAATTATATATAAGATAAATACATAAGAGAAAGAATAAAAAGTAAAGTAAAAAATAAATTGCTAAAATTTTTCTGACCTTCACTTGTAAGATCAGGCTGTTCTGATTATTTTTGTCATTTGCAAGAGTGTTTATCAATACTATGTTTTATTTGAATTTTGCTATATGCAGAACTGTGTGATTTACCTAAAGTTGGATAAACCAAATCTTGTGAAAACTGTTTAGAGAGACTGTTGCTGCCTGTACTGAATTTGTCAGTTCATTTCATATTTCGACAGTGGCCTTTCATTGATCAATTCAGTAGTAATCAGCAACAGTTACTAATGCTGTATTTAACTGTTCTGTATTCAAAAATACTTTTAGATTACAAGCAGGTGTGTTGAAGCAGGGTACAATTCTGCAGGACCCTCTCCAGGAGCAGGGGTTGACTCCTTTGCTTTAAAATGTAATACATGTCCTATAAATATGTCTCACTGCATTTCAGTACAGCTGTAGTGTATAGAGAGGCTTTTATGAATATCAGAGATTATCTATCTAAACACACATCCAGCGATTCCCATCTCAATTGAAACTCGTTCAGAGATGGGAGAGCAGAATAAACAAAATCATGCATTATCTTTCTCCTTCAGGGCATAGAGTGTAAAATTGCTATTACATTTAATTCAAATTCAACCTTTAGCTTTTCTCTTGCTGGAGTTGCCCTGTAAGTGAAAGCAAGGCTGCCGTCTTCTTTTATTCATTTCTCTCTCTCATGTTTTGACCAGGAGCACTTTGGCCAGCTTTTATAGGGAAAAAAGAAAATCCAGATGGAGAAATTCTTTTGAGATTATGTAAAAGCGTCGCTCGCCACTTAAATCAGACTCTACAAAGGCAACTAAAAGAATAGAAGATAGAAACCTGGTGGAGGTGGAGATGAGCCTTATCATAACGATGAAAATATCTTACTTTTCTCATTTCCTTTATTTCATGTACTCTGTGCTTTTCTTTTAACAAACCAGAAACATTTAAATTAGACAGGGATGACTGGGGATGTTTTGACACTCTTGGCAGGAAATGTTTAAGAACATCAAGACATTTACATAAAATCATTTAAGTTTCTTTACATTTTTATGAAAGGCAAGATTACATACTGTAGTACAAACTTACATTTTAGACACAATATTCCCAGTCATTTTGTCTGTTTATGCTGTCATTGGAAATAGTTCAAACAAAGCCAAAGCATAACCGTTGTGCATCTCTGAGCAACACATAGTAGTGTTTTTTTTTCTGAATAAATCAGCAAGAATGAATCACAGTCAATGATTCCGTTACTCACTCATAAAGACTTGTTTCCTTCCTGAATGTATCAGCATTTTAAATTAATCAGTTGAATGAATGATGTTGACACCTAATGTCATAATGTCATAATGAAAAATGTTTACATGCACTTGTTTTGTCAATAGCAGTGAATCAAAACCAATTTTAGATTCTGAAAGTGCTTTCAAAATTAGATTGTTAATGCAGACAATTCATTTTAACAGTTTAGCGGTGATAAAAATATTCAATGCAGTTAGGGGCAGGGCTATGGTTGGCCACCCCACTCACAACTTCTACTTCTGTCTCTTTTTTTCTTGACAAGAAGTGTGTTCATTTAAAGCCTCTATTTTGTTTTGGGGGTGCACTAGAACATGCTCTCATGCTTGGTGGTTCGAAAAACTAAATGTGTTGTGATTGGTTAGCAGTCCCATTGTGTTGCAATTGGCGAACAGCTTAGACGTCGTTTCAGTACTGCCACGTCCCTTCCCAAACAGCAAATTCCATGTACAACTGCGTAAGCTAAATTAAAGTGATTCTTACAATTTAAATATGGATATTTTTCTTACAAAAACACATCGGATCGCTAAAGGAGGCTTTTACTGACCCATCCCTGAAGCGGCTGTCCATGCTACATCACTAAAGTGTAGCTAAAGCGAATCTGCCACCTCGTCCCTCCCCACCCGCCCGATTTGAATTTCCGTAGGCGGGATTTACGTTGTGACCTCATAGCATGCGGAAAACAAATGCTGTAGTCCAAAGTAGCTGTTTGTTGTAGTTCTTGAAAAGGTATTTTTTAAAACGAAATATCTCCCTTTGGAGTGGACTTTGAGATTTGTAACTTTGTAGATGTTTTTATGCCCAAACATACACACCACATACTGGCTAAAATTTAAAAAGTGAAAAAACCATAATAGGACTCCTTTAAAGTGCAAATTAAACTACGGGCATGCATGTCAGATCCGCATTCAGCAGTGGAAGCTCTTAAAGTAATAGCAGCCAAACAACCTAATAACCCAAATGCTGTGATGTCTATCAATCAATTTCTGTATATTTCCTACTCGCTGATGCAGGTAAAGACATAAACACTACCGCATCTCATGACGAAAACATACCTGTGAGAACTTTTTCGTACCAATAAGTACATATCACTGCAGTTTCCAACAGAAATGAACACTACACTCTTAAAAATAAAGGTGCTTTGAAAGGTTCTTCAAGCGATGCCATGGAAGAACCATTTTTGGTTCCACAAAGAACCATTCAGTCAAAGGTTCTTTAAAGAACCATCTCTTTCTACCTTTTTATAATCTGAAGAACCCTCTTTTGCCACAAAGAATCTTTTGTGAAACAGAAAGGTTCTTCAAATGTTTAAGGTTCTTTATGGAACCGTTTAGACAAAAAAACTTTCTTCTATGGCATCGTGAAGCACCTTTATTTTTAAGAGTGTATGCGGTAAAACAGCAAGCACTAGTAATCGTTTTTTGTACACAGTTATGATTACAGGTCCATATGTTTCTCTTTCCGGACATAACAAGCTTGCTCAGCTGCTCAGTAGCTCAGACTTCGGAAGCTGAATCCTTGAGTACGAATTACGTACAATCATGACTCATGATGAAATGGCTGAAAGGAGAGAATGATGAGATGCTTTTTCCCCCCTGTTGATCAGATTATTTCAAAATTTAATTCGGATAAAGCTCAATAAGATCAATTTGAGGTGTTTACCTGAAGGCTTTTTGGGAGCATGTAATACAATCTGTTTAACTACAAATAAAATAAAAACAAGTTCTTAAAACTATTTGCTCGTTTTCCCTGATCTGCACTTGAACATATTGGCCAAAATAAACTGTTGCATCAGATGTTGCCACAACTCTCAGACTCAGTCTGAACACATTCTTTCCTGCGGGGACTTATTATCTCTTACCTTCTTCTGTCTACAAAAGTACACTACTGTCATAGCCTGTCATCGTACCTAAAGTGCATATATTTTAGCCCTAGCTTCTTATTTTAGAATGTGTCATAGATTTTTTTTTTTCTTTTAATGGATCACCAGTGCATATTTTTTAACAACTTCTCTAGAAGTTTTAAGCAGCCTATGCACAGTGAAGTCTTCTATAAACACACACATACACAATTCATATTCTTTTGATGTTCTTCACAGCCTATGCAAACCAAAGTGTTGTTGAGTACTGTATGACAGCTAAGCTCAATAGGGTAATTAAGACAACGGCACAATGGAACTGTGGGTAGCTTAGGTTTCAACAGCAGCCACATCAAAAGATCAGATCGTGCTAGTAGCAAAAACAGCTGACATCTACACAAAATTATATATGTATGGGAAAACACATCTCCCTAACTAATTTCAAATAGTTTGGAGACTATGAGTCATTATTGGTGAATTCAAATACAAATTATGTAAACCTGTTCATGTCAACAGAAAAGCACACACATCCAATCTGTTTGTCTATAAGACAGAATCCCAATTTACTCTAAACTCTCAACTATGCGATTTTGCCGGTGGGAATTCTCTTGAGATCTCACAATCTCAGGAAACATCTTATTTGTATGTAGAGGAATAATTCACACAACATTTATTCAACCTTATTTGGCATAATGTATTCTACTTCATGTTGTTTCAAACCAACAACAACAAAAAAAAATTGGCAGGTTCATGCCGTTCTTGTCTGTACGATGTGAGAAGTCTTCAATGTGCACAAATTTAAATATAGTGTACTGAAATCAGTCATGAGACACATAAGAACCACATTTATCATAAAGGAAAAACTGTATGACACATTTTGACTATCTAAATGTCCACAAATGTGAATTAAATTTCAGGGCTACAAAAATCATGTTCCATTTTGTAAATTCCTTACCGTAAATATATTAAAACTACATTTTTGATAGTAATAAGGTGATTTTCTCAATATTTGAATTTTTTGCATCCTCAGATTCCATGTATACACTGTTCTATGCTAACAAACCATATATTAATGGAAAGCTTATTCAGCTTTCAGATAATGTATAAATCTCAATTTAAAAAACCCTTATGACTGGTTTTGTGGTCCAGAGTCACATTAAAAATAAATAAATAAATTATCTTCTTTTAAAACTTTCTTTTTTATTGTAATTACCATATTCACAATACTACTGTTTTGACCAAATGCAGCTTTTGTGAGCTAAAGCGGCTTCCTTAAAAACATTAAACATAAAAAAAAAAAATGTAAAATCTTACCCCACATTTTTGAACAGTAGTATACTATATATTATAGTATTAGTAGCCTATGTTATATATATTATATTACACATTAGTTATATGGGCTATTTTTAGAATACTTTTGTGGTCCTTTATGTGATTTTTTGTATCTTTATATCTCCTTGTCACAATTTAATTTAAATGTAAATGTAAATGTTCCAGTTTGTAATCCACAGAAGAAAGCTAGTCACAGTTTGGATCAACATGAGTGTGAGTAAATGATGAGATACAGAAACTAGTTTTTTAAATGTTGTTGTCCAGACATTGAGGTGGCAGCATGATTGCATTCCATTCTGAGCCTGGGATCAGAGGTCAACAGCTGGAGTTTCTCTGAACCAGCTCTCTTGATTATAACATGCAGCTGAATGGACTCCATTGTCCCATGTGTTCCCTGGCAGTTCATAGCAGTATCTATGAGCAGATCTGTGTGTGTCTAATCGAAGTGTCCATGTACACACATTCAGCCTCTCCTCCAGTGTCGACACTGATTTTGGCACCGCGTTTAACATGGCTTGACTTCCCCACCTTTCGCCCTGTCAATCAAAGCCTTTGATTGCTCAACTGATTGCCTTCACTGCTGAGCTAATGCACTGGGGAACTACAATAGAGTTCAGGAACTGCAGATTACAATTCTGTTTCCGAAGGGAGGCTTTATTATGCACCGACATTTACCTCAATGGTTACTTGGAAATCAGATGTGCTCGGACGCTGAATAAGGGCCAGTGAATATGATCTGACATTTAGAGAGAAAATTGGGCTCCTATTCAAAGCTAGATTAATGTGTGATCAAGTAGAGCACAAAGGGGAAAAGTGTGTGTGTGTGAAGAATGAATGACCACAGGCGCTTAGGAGCACGTAGCACTCACTAGGGGGCATCAGTCAGAACGCATGGAGGAAGGTAGGAAATAAGTGGATTTATAGATTTTTTCTAAGAGGTACTCAATGATGATAGAGCAAACATGCAATACACCATGTGGTGCTCAACAGGTGGGTCTCAGTTCAGCTTTAACAGCAGATAGCAAAGGAAAAACAATGCTTACTGGCAAATTATAATTTGCAGCTAGCCAAATATAAATAAAACTGTGTTTTAGTGTCACGTCAAAAAAAAAAAGTCGTAATATTTCCAGAATAAAATCGAAATTATGAAAATAAAGCTGAAATTACGAGAATGAAATTATAGCAATTAAAGTTATAATATTTTGAGAGTATAGCCTGCACATGCAAATGCCCCAGATTGGGAGCACCGAGAGCTGTTGCCAGACCACCGAATTTATTTATATATGTGGGATTATTAGCAGAAATCATAACATACATTACACTTGCAGGAATAATATGCTTGGAAATAATATTTCACGTTTTCAGTTACATTCATTAGGCCTATTTGTAGTGCGCCAGCCAACCAATAATAGCAATAAGCTTTGTGCTTTTGGTACTTAAAATATAACACAAAGTCTCAGCTTTCAAAATCTGTCAGTTAGTGAAATACAAACAATGTGTCTTGCACTAAACTTGCTCTTTAATGTGGCAGGACAGATTTCTGTTTTCATGTGAATCAATTATATTTTCGATTACAATGAGACATTTGTTTTGTTAAATTATACTGTTTTCTTTGCGGAAATTTCACCACGTACTCCGCAAAAACGTCTGGGGCGTCCAATCTTTAATTCCTCACATGTATTTAATTAAAAAACAACAATAAAACATTCGAAAGGTTGAAGTGGACTCGTTGACATAAGTTATATTGTTGTCTTTTCTGAGGTATATAAGTGACTTCCATTCATTATTTGTAGCACGCCAGCCATCCAGTAATCACAATAATTTTGTGCTTTGTTGCTTTTAATATAACAACTCAGCTTTTAAATTCTGTCAGTTTTTTCACAAAGTACAAATTATAAATGTGTTTTCCTCTTCATTTTAAGTTCATAGCATGATATAAATGTGAAGGAACATCATAAGAAAACAGTATAGCCTAATTTAATTAAACTAATATCTCACTGTAATCGGAAAGATGGCTGATTCACATGTCGCTTAAACTGAGTTGAATACAGAGATCTGTCACGCCACATTAAAGAGCATGAAAAACACATAGTTGTAATAGACATACAGTTTGTATTTCGCTATAAAACTGACAGATTTTGAAAGATGAGACTTTTGAATATCTCCTGGTGCTTCCAATCTGGGCCATTTCTTTGCACAAAAGGCTAGAATTTACTCCCAAATTATTGCGGCTTTACTTTCTAAATATTTTTACTTTATTCTCAACCTTTTCGACTTGATTCTTGAAACACTTCGACTTGATTCTCATAATTTTGACATTATTGTCAAAATATTTAGATTTTATTCTTGTAATTTTGACTTTAATCTCAAAATATTATTACTTTAATCTTGTAATCCTTTTTTTTATAGCCATGTATCTTGAAAAAAAGTCTAAAAAAGTCCTAATATCACCTAAATTGATCATGTCAATAAAAATTTCAATCACACATTTTTAACACAATAAAAATGAAGAAAATAATGATTAAAAGTAGCAGTAAAACATCTGGGTAAAGTTTGCATTTTCTTCTGTCACTGGTTAAAATTCTAACCCTGAAATCAGGAGTATGCATAAAATAATGTCTTCAGAATAATTTGAACATGTGAAAATCAGATGAGAATTGAACCAATAACATGGCACTATTTTTGGAATAGGCACACCAAAATTATTAAGAACCAAGTATTGGCTTAAAAGGCAAGATAAAATACTGACTCTCTATAGTTATTGATGTCTAAAGCTGTGCATTCAGTAAAACTCAGTGGTATTTTGGTGTAAATTCATATTTCATTTGGAAGAAACTAGACAAATGAGGCCAATGCCAGCATGGAGTTGCATGAAATATCCTCATCCTTAAAAACAATGAACAAAACATGGCAAATAAATAAAAAATGACCCGGAATATAGTAAATTTGGGTTCATTTGCAATGAGAATAAACATGTAAAAAGTATTTAGTGTCACAGATAATTTAATGAATGTGTTTATTTATTAACAATTGTGTTTAATTTTATGTGATAGATCATTTTTGTACTGTACTGAGTTGCCATTTGGTGTCTAAAGTGAGTTCTGAAGCAAAACTATACTGCTCTAAAAGTCTCTCAAAAGCGAAAACATACATGAGACTAAAGTTAATTCAGGACAATGAGGTTAGAGTTGCTTCTTCACTATTGCTTAATAAATACTGATAATGTATGACATGGTGCATGACCTTGTACAGACTGATTGCAAATGCAGACTGTAACCAGACAGAACAAATTAACATCAGTTTAACAAGGAGTTTTCACAAGCTAATAACTGACATTAAGTAGGCACAAATAAGCATTGCACACTGCGATCTGACTCTCAAGGTCACGTTCAGTTATGATCAGCCATAATGGAATGCATGTGAAAGGCTTACTATTAATTTTTGGCATTAGCTTATAAAGTCCATAAATCTCACAAGATGAAAGATCGTGAAATTCGGTATATAACTACCTGGCTATGTTGGAAAAAATTTAAGTGTGAAGGAAACTACTTTACTTTAACTTTCTAAAAAAAGAGATGTGTTTTTCTAAAGAAAATGTCACAGTTTCTGAGTGGATTTTGTGTATTGCTCTAGTTGCAGAAAATAAACACATTTGAATATAAATGTAAAATGTAAATTATTGAGGGATGACCTCTATTCATTTGAAAGTAGTTATTGATAGATTTGTTGTAAAGAGTGATTCATAAAAATCTCGACCTGATGAACTTGCTCTCATTATGAGTTCTTTGCTCTTTTGTGTTTTAGTGTTCCATTTGTCTCAGTAATGTTTTTAAGTGGGCCCACACAGATAGAGGTTAGCGATAGCCCATGCTGTTGTCAAGTAGAGGTGAAACCACAATGCACATGCATTAACATTAAAAGCACTTTACCAGTCTTACCACAGAAATCTCTAGATCAACACGGTTATTGAATCATTTTCTCTCAAAAATCATAATATGAAACTCTTGTTTAACACTGAGATATATATTTATTTCAGTCACTTGAGAGACTCCAACTGGTGTCATACATTTGGAGCTTACTTTTCCACAAGCTGGTCTCAGTTTTAAGCCCAGACCACAGCATGTGTGATAAAGTGTGCTAAGCTTTTCAAGCCTTTATAGAACCTTTTAAGATCATATAACAGGATGTCATAAATGCCCTACTTCTAAATGTTCAAAGGCGGCTGTGGTAAACAGGACATTTTTGAGAAGCCAACGTGTCTGAAAGGTTCAACTTTGTGTTTGACATTGAAACACAACCCCAGATTTTGCTCTGTCTGGTGTTACATTGTGATTTATTGTTTTATGGATATATTGTGGTAGGGAATTTTTTTATTTTTTTTAAATCCTCTTTCCTTTTTCACAGAATATTTTGGTAGCTAGTTCATACCCCAGCCAGATTAAACAGACTCTAGCTGAGGAGACTAACATCTAGGGACAAGTCAGTGCAGAAGTTTGGAATGATTGAAATCTTTGTGTTAACTTCCCAGCCTAAAGTGTTGATGATTTCATATTTTAACAAGGTATGTAGAGGAGGGTCAACCAGCAGTCAAAATACTCCATCATCTGATGCAACGGTTTACACTGGATGAGCGTTTATTATTCATGTGTGGCTGTAGAAAATGGCTAACATCTTAAAAAGAGACAGAACAAATACAGACCCCGCTTCTCAGCCTCTTTTTCCTGCCATTATTTTTTCCCTCCCTCTCCCCTTTGTTTTCTGAAGGGAGATTTCATCCTTGGAGTTTTCTGGAATTCCTTTTGAAAGAGTCAGTAGTACATCAGTGTTTGAAATGCCACTTCAGGAGGCTCCTGTGCCTGCAGAAAAAAATTAAAATTTTACTAGTCTTTCATTATAAATGAATTAATGGAAACTGTGATTTAACTAACTCTGAGGACAGCATAGATCAGACTGTGCATTATTTGTGGAAATTTACACAAGTAGTTTGCGACAATTTTTCTTCATGAGTGTGCCATTGATGTATTAATTCAACTGATTTGTTCAAAAATGCTGATGCATTCAGAAATAAAAGAAGTGATTGTTTAATGAAGCAACAAATGACCGACTGGTGAGTCGCTAAACCGTTTTACTCAAAAACACTAAACTATTTATGACCAAAGCAGGCGCAGTAATATCACACAGCAAATCGCAGTGCAACGTGACCAACTGCATGCACAGGGAACATTCCTCGTTGAAAGTTACCTAGCTGGGAACTAATTTCAGGCGCCTGCTGAAAATCGCATCTTTACATTTTCTGCCGGTCTTAGTACACGATATAACTCATAAGAGTCAAGTTTTAAATAGGACAAATACCGAAACTCGTTGGTCATTTTTGAACGCGATGCTATTGGTCTAATAGGATTCAATGATCTATGCTAAGCTATGCTAAAAGTGATATCGCCAGAACAGGTGAACGGCTGAATGGATTTCAAAACGGTACTGTAAAATGCAACTTATTAACTCGGGGGGAGTTGGAGAATGAGCCTATTTCCAAAAAAAGTGAAGTGTTCCTTTAAGTTAAATCAACTTAAGTCATTTAAACTCACAAGTTATATCAACTCATTTTTATTGTAATACGTTAAAATGACTTGTAGTTTTAAGCTGATTTAACTTAAAAACTTGAGGCAGCTGCTGAACTTATGTTTTTAAGTTGAATCTGGTGAAAACATTTTACAGTGTAGTACCAGGGACTTATACATATAACAAGCAACACAAGCAAACAAGCAAATCACACTCAAAATAGTGTGTTGTAGCTATTCAGCTAGTGTGATTAGCCCTCAGTTATACTTCTTATAATTCATAAAATGTACATGGTTTAAGTTTTATTTATTCATTCAGTCAGTCAGTCATTCATGAATGAGTGAGTGAAAGTAATACTAGCTTATATTTTTCCTTCTTCATTTGCTTTTTACATTTTCTCTCAAAGGGACTCAAAATAAATCTAGAGACTTGAATCACCACAGATACAAATGCGTCATTCGTATTCTCCTCTGTTAACAGTGGTTCGAAATTTGTCTGAAGTGAGCCACAGTAGGAAGTAATTTTATTTATAAATGTAATTTTCCCCTCATTTTTAGCAGCTTATTTCTACTAAGAAATAAGCTAAATAGTCTGTTTAGCAACTGACAGACTAAGCAGCAAAGCAGCTACCAAGGTTTCAGACACCTTTACTCAGAGGTTGCGGATCAGTGGTAAAAGGGATATTTTTCCTCGACTTTGTCCTTCTGATTTTCCAGCAGCCTTCCACAAAAAAAAAGTAAAAACCTGAGACGTTGTTACAGGCTGTATTATGTTAGATTAAAGCCAGAAAACGACTGAATTTAAAATAAATACAATATTGGTTCTACACTATGTACCCTGAATAAAGGAAATTGTAAATTTCCTCTGTTCTTCTTTCTCTTAGAGCTTCCATTTAGCTCAGCAGAATGGATCAGTGAAGCTCTGTGTAGCTTCAGGCTGTGATCACCAGGCAATGGAACAGCATCTATAGTGTGTTCAAGTAGTTATGTGTTCCTGCTATATACATTTGTGTGTGTCCTTTCATGCTTTGCCAGAAACAAAGTACAGATTCCAAGCTGCTTTTTGATGTTAATGCAACATCTGAATGCGAAATGCCAGTAATGACAAATAAACAAAGCGTGAAAGAGGGATAGAGCGAGGGAGATGGTGGTGTTTACCTTTTTGGTGTTTCCATTTTCTTTATGTCGCTCTTTCATCTGGTCTGACTAAATTACAAACTCTCTCAGCTTCCATCACCAGGGTCTTACCACCCACCATCAGCGTAATGAGCCCGCAGGATGTTGGTGGCTACGTTTCCTCCCTCTGTTGCAACGTTCCTACATAGTTCCTCCGGCGTGACCCATCCAACGTTTCATAACTTACCGGGAATGTAAAACAATACCTGTCTAAAAGCCTGTTCTGCTTTACACCAGTGGAACTTGCATTTTCAATACCTGAGAGCAAAAAATAGCCTGGGTTAAGTGCGAGCACCATAAATTGGATGAAGCCTATATTAAAGATTAAATCAATTGAAAACGGCTAAGACATAAAATGCAATTCCTGCTCTCTGCAATTTCCCAGGTCCTTGCGGGCTGGTTTAGGTTCAAACTACCATAATGTGGTATAATTTTCTAGGATTTCAGGAACCTGAATTGGCTCTTTTAAATTTGATTTGAATACATTTTTGTTTACTGTCTTCTTTCTGTGGGCTGTAATGGGCCTAGTGATGCATTTGCACATTACTTACATTATGAGTATAACAAACGGTTACATTTATTAAAAAATAATAATGTACATTCGTAACTTTATACCCTTGCATTAAATTACAAAAACACAGGTAACCACTGGTTTTGTCTTTAATAACTCTATCCACCATATTTTTGCTGTAAGAGTAGGTCTGGCTTCCGTTCTTATCCATGTCCAGCTATTTTTAGCTGTACAAAACAGCTTGCTTTTGCTGCTTGATATTGGAAATTGGTGTGTCTTACCATATTATTTTGATGTATTATCTTAATTATAAAAGCACTGGTTTGTAGTGTAAACAGTTTTACTGTTTAATGCATGTGTTTTTTTTTTTCTTTAACAATAGCAGCTAATGAACCGAAAGTCTCACCTAGGCTTCCACTGTTAAAAATAAAGGTGCTTTAAAAGGTTCTTCACAGCTATGCCACAGAAGAACCATTTTTGGTTTTTGGTTTGGTTCTTATCTTTTTATAATCTAAAGAACCTTCTTTCGCCACAAGGAACCATTTGTGAAACAGAAAGGTTCTTCAGATGTTAAAGGCTCTTTATGGAACCATTTAGACATCATGAAGCACCTTTATTTTTAAGAGTGTACTTCGTCTTTTCATTTAGTTTGCACCCATAACTTGTGTACTTTTGTTTTGTGATATCTGGTAAAAGCAAAAAAAATAATTTCTTGGTAATAAAGCTTATCTTGCATGCCAGCACTTGAGAAAATATTCAAAGGAAGCTGCCTGAACTATTATTTAAAGTGTATAATATAGCTGAAATGCAAACCCAATACATTGTGATTAAGATGTGCGATGTTAATCAAGGAGCTCATATTTCTCTGTCATACCAGGTTGTGTTGACTGACTGAACATAGCTGAAGGGAGCGCTTGTTATTGAGTTAGAACATACTCTCTCAGTCATCTGATAATTGCGTGGGCCGCACAAAGACTTATCGCAATTATGCTGTTATCATCTTTTAATCTTAATGACATTAAAGTACATGGCTTTTGCCATGACATGCTCGAAGAGCTCTTGTAAATTTACTAACTGTATTTCAGTCTTCAGAAATGCAGTTTATTTATTTTCTGTTCAACTGGACGCCATACGTTCCAATAAAGCAGATAATCAACAAATAAAAGAAAGGCTTGTGTTCAGCAAAGAAAGTAGGTTTTTTTTATATCCTAGTCATTATTTCATGAAACAATAAAGAAACTGTCGCCATTTTCTCTGCATTCTGTCTGTCTGATTATTGATTCAGGATACAGTATGACCACATATTGAATACTACAGTGACAAAAGATGTTCTATGGCCTCACAAAAGCAGAACTAGATGGTCATTTGTAATGCTGAAAGTACTGAATTATACAGGCAGGCAGAATGGCCCAGAAGGGCAGTGTGTGTATGTGTGTATGATATCAGCAAGAAGCAGCTGCAACATCAATGAAACTGTGAACCTGCTCAAGGCTCTGCACACACTCAGACTGTGTGTGTGTTTGGCCGAGTTGAGATCTCCTATGGCTTAAAATGTTAGCAATAGATTCATATTTAGTCATTTTTAGTTTGGTACTGCCTTTTGTACAGTGACTTTATCTTCTATTGGGATGTAGGCAAATATGAGGGCTCTGTATAAAGCATTTGGAACCTCTTGAGTATCTGAACCTGGAATAAAAATGACAAAAACCCTTGATGATAGGTAAACAGTGGGACAGTTACAGTGTTGTAGCACTGAATATTTGTTTGTTTTGCCTGCCTGATCGAGTCGCTCTTTGGAGAAGAGGAACAGATGCACTTCCATGCAGGAAGTGTGTGGTAGCAAAATCTCTGAGGTAACACATACTGGGGGTTCTTGGTCCGCTTCCAAGCCTGTGCAGATGGACCAGAACACTAGGGAGACATCACAATAACAAACCAATCACATGGAGACATTATAACCCAGACCAATCAGAGGCTTTTGTCCTGAAGCAGTGCTCATTGTCAGATTACTACTGACAGGTGTATTTTCAGCATACAGTTCTATGATTGATTGGTTTATTTATTTATTTTTAATTAATGAAAAACTTTAAGTTATAGTTAACAAGTCTTAATAATAATAATTAATTTTATTTAAAGGCAACTCAAGGTCACCTTATTTTTATTTTATTTTATTATTATTTTTGAAAATGCCCTATTTGCTGTGATTTTTTTTTTCATTCTTTTTTTTTTTTTTTTTGGTATTGTAATTATAATAGCTGAATATGGTTTTCAATATTATTATATTGCTATCAGAGCTGGGTAGTAAATTATTACATGTAACCTTGATTACGTAATCAGATTCCAAAATTGAATTACTTGTAATTAGATTAAAATACTTTTTAAAATACTCATAATCAGACAAACCTTACTTTTTATTGATTACATGATTGCATATTTTTCACACAATAGCTATAAATTATTCATAATTTCATTCTTCCTAATTTCTCTTTTTCATCTTTTTAAAATTTTTTAAATGTTAAAAGTTACCCATTTGGAAAAACCTTGACGTAATGTTTAATGCACTTCATGTTTGCTACATTGTATAGAGTATATTTTCTTACTATTTGTATTTTTCTATCAATATGATCAGTATGGTACAAGAATATCGTATTCAAATCAACATGATTAACGAGTTAGGTCAAAAGTAGTCTAAAAGTAATCAAAAAGTAGTTTGTTTCACACAACAAATGAAGAGAAAGGATGACAGGTTAAAAAAGAATGTTTTAATTAATAAAGAGAGAAACTATTGTCTGTGGTTGCCTCAATCCCATAAAAATTTGGAGTAAACTGGCATTATAAAAAAATAAAAAAGCAGTTCTGTGAGTGGTTGGTTAGGCCCTGTCAGGATTATGTCTTGTTCTGTTCTGTTCTCCCAGTGTTTTCTCCCCTTATGTTTCATAGTCATTTTGGTTTAGTCCTTGTCTCCCCCTTTTGGTTCATGTTTAGTTGGTTTAGTCTATGCCCTTATTTGTACTTCCCCCTCGTTATCTTGTTATCTCATTTGTTACCACGCCCTTGTCTCAGTGTATGTAAGTCTGTGTTTGCTCACTCCCTTTTGTCTGTCGATGATTGTTACACCAGTTTCCCCCTTTATGCCTGGATTTCTGTTTGTTTTATTTAATAAAGTGTGTTTTTGCTTATACTTCGTTTCCCTGGATTCCATCACCTCTCCATCCGCACGCTAACCGTGACAGGCCCATGGACCCCACTTGGAGACAGGTCTGATTAATATTACACTTACTAATGCAAGATCATTTATTCATTTATATATTGCATTTCGAGGTGTATGAATATTTTTGCCCCCCTGTAGAAAGATGCTATCAGTCACCGCAAACACAGAAAAAAAATAAGTAAAATAAAAAACATGAATAAAAAGAGATCTGATAACAATCATTTTCAAATACTTGTCTTTGTAGTAACCTTGTTATACATGTGCTTCACATTAAGGATGCAACTATTGCTACACAGAGATGATGCCAGCTGTCAAAAACTCTGAAGCTTCTTACCTGAGATAACCTTGAACACATTCTGGCACATTATTGCTCCTCCACCTACAATTCTTGCATAAACAAATGCTTTCTTCTATTAAACCTCAAAGATTAAGGGCATTATTGAAAACTAAATGTGGCATTCTCTTGCTGTATAATCATATCCGCTCTCATGAATGGATTTATTGATGAGACACTCAAGCAGTTTAGGTGTTAGGAGGATTCTAAATCAGCCTGAACTTCAAACAGCTCTAACAGGAGGAAGTAGAGACTTGTATACACATGTGGCCTGTATATGTTTAATCTCACTCTGTATAGTCCATATTTACACGTTAAAACTAGTTATAGAGCTGATGAATGAAAAAGCACTCAGTATTTCTAAGTTTAAGTAAAAACTATCTGAACTAACAGAGTATTATACAGTGTTTTATAGTGAGGCTGAATTAATTCTTAGCAATCAATATAAGTATGACAATTTTTTTCCCAGTGGTATGTGTACTCTTGATGGCGACAGGGGTTCAATTCTCAGTTGCCATTTCTTGATCTTGTGCTTTTTGTTTGGTAGTATGTTTTAAAATATAAATAACAAGATAAAGCTAATAACCAAAGAGTTCAGTTTTGTGCTTGGAACTCGATAATTGGGACTTGCATTTATATTTTTATTTAAATTACAGGCATGCATTTGCTATTCACTTACCTTTTAACACAGTAAAACTGTCCAATTTCAGAAACTCACGCATTGTTATAAGAAGAATGAAATTAGGAACAGGGTGTATTTTTTTACACTTTGAGTGACTGCTAAATGCAACAAAGAATGTTTGTAAGTGCACATACAGCTGTTAGCTCTGCATGGCAAGAGATAATCAGAGGCTCCATCCAGGTGGTAAAATACGTTTTCTTAAAAGCCTCTTTGTGCAAAGATCACTCAGAAATGCCTGGAATGGACTTTTTTGGAATAAAAATCTCCATTGTTAAACATTCAAGGTCATTTTAACAAGTACAGAAAGTGTTTTGCAGTCTAATGTTTGATACTAGCTGTTGGAAATTCTGAAGTTTTAAAAGTTTTCAACTTCAAAAGACGTCAAACTAATTTTAAAGGTGGAATAGATGTTGGTCTTTGCATAAAATAGGGTTAACCACAAGACTGCCACCTACATGCAGGAAAGCTGACAATATATGGACCCTTAACATCGATTTGGTATTAGCAATTTTTATTATCATACTTTCATTAAGGTAATCTGTAAAATATTCACTAATTTTGGTGGGGAAGATGGAAACTTTCAGGTTTATTAAGAAATTAACTGCACAAAATGCGTTGAACTTCAAGTACTTCACAGTGCAGATCAGTGTTGTTTAAACTAAAACTATTACAAATTCTATACATCCACCAAACAGCTTGTCATCTGTAATGGGAATGCTATAAACTGGAAAAAAAATTACAATACAGAACGTATATCAAAATTAGAAAAGTTGCCTTGGCAACCAGCTGTTTAATTAAAACTACAATGACTGTATGATTCTGAAATTCATCTTTTCACACTTAGGACAACTAAGGGACTCATATGCAACTATTACAGAAGGATCTTTTTTAATTTGAAGATCAGGGTAGGTTTAACTTATTTTGTCTTCTGGGACACATCTTCTGTAGCTTCTGAAGGGCAGTACTAAATTAAAAAATCATGATATTTATGCAAAATGAGAAAAATGTACACATCTCCATTCTTTTCAAAAGTTTACACCCCTGGCTCTTAATGCATTGTTTTTCCTTCTGGAGCATCGGTGAGCATTTGAACCTTCTGTAATAGTTGCATATGAGTCCATCAGTTGTCCTCAGAGTGAAAAGATTGATCTCAAAATTATACAGTCATTGTTGGAAAGGGGACAAATACACAAAAAATGCTGGGGGAAAAAAACAAAGAATGCATTTTGTATGATCCCTCTTATTTTGGTAAAAAAAAAAAAAAAAACATTGTGCAGATTCTGCAAATATTTACAGCATGTAAACATTTGGCCTTAACTGTATATTCTTAAAAAAAAAAAAAAAAAAAAAATCTGTGAAAGTGAACCAAACAGGAAGTGACAGGGGGGCCATCAGCAGAAAAATAAATATAAAAGCGTAACTTAAAATGGAAGATGGATCGGTGTGTGAAAGAGAAGAGAAAACCATAGATGAATTCGCAAAGACCCATTCACGTGCTGGTCATTCAAAAGCTCAATGCAGAAAATTTGACGTGGTATAATTGCTCTTGGCTTCAAAGTTAATATGATTTGCCACTGTCGCGTCCAGCAGAGACGTCACTGACACTGTGCTCCGCTGAACTGCGGCATTCTGGCACCTCAGTCTCGGTATACTGTACAACGCGGCATACATTCGCAAATGAAAACTCAGCGGCAGAGTTCAGCTCAAGCAGGGGCGTAATTTCCACTTGGGGCTTTTCAAAATCCTGTTTGTGTCCTCCCACTTTCAAATAGTTTTGTAGAAGTAATGTCTTGTATTGTAGAATGCACGCTCAGCGCCGCTGATTCGCGCGATCGTTAAAATGAAACCAAAAGTAGCACGTGCATTCAAAAGCAATTTTAATACCCCACGTTTAGAGATCGACTCCCCAATGCGCGCAAATTAGGCTATATAAAATATCTAGGCTGTTATTAGTATGTGGGCTATTATAAGTTGTGTGGTGTCTATAGCTCTGTATCATGATGGGAAAATTCGGTCTCTATTTGCACTTTGAATATTGAAAGAGTAGCTTTGATTATGGCTGCATTTATTGCCTACACGACTAAGAAAGAACTGTGTCGTTTATTTTTTGCTATTTATACTGTAGATTCTTTAAAATTGCAGTGGCTGCCTCTAATTTAAATGGCTGTACTTATAATGGAGAAAATAAGCATCTTGTTCATGTACTCATATTTTCATTCATTCCTGTCCCTTGCTTAAGGCGTAAAATAAATATATAAAAAAAGTCTTTCAGAATCAGCCCATTTGCTTGTAAAACATCTGCAATCAGAATCAGCCATGAAGAATCAAGATTGGCACATTACTAAAAATAAATTGGGTGCTCCTATATTTTTTTGGTGCTCCTAACTTTTTGAAATTGGGAGCACCAGTGCTACCAAGTAAACAAGTTAATTTAAAGCCCTGCTATGCCTTAGGACAGCGTGAAACCCACAAAAAAATATATAAATAAATAAATAAATAACATGGAGAATTATAATAATAACAGTTATTCTCCCTTTGCGGTTTTTTAATGTTTCAAGTGTTGCATGTGTTTTTCTCATGTAGCTGTTTTTTTTTTTTTTAACTAAGAAATCATTAATTTTCCATTATGTTTAGTAAATCCATTTATTAGTCTTAGGTGGGATAGATATTTTCGGGAGGAGGAGGGGGGGGGGGGGAGCGCCAGATTTTTTTTAAAGGTTTAAAGGGGGGCGCGACCAACAAAGTTTGAGAACCACTGAGTTAAAGTATCACATCTGTGATGCAAAATAGCATGCTGCTTATCATGCCCGCTCTCTTTTTTCTTCAGTTTGTGACTCTAACCCCTAGACCCTCATTAAAATACTGCTTGGATTTAGTTTTTGCCTGAAATACCTTTTCAACCACAAGCCAAATTTGAAGTGTTCTGCTCCTTAATCTTGACTTCTTTTGAGAAGACCTCTGCACTGCAGCCAAACCACTGATTTATTGCTTTGTCCCAACAGGCATGGAAAAAAAGTTTTTATGACCTAGTACCATGGCACATATCCCTTGAGAACCAATAGCAGGGTTTCTGACTTGGTTTACATTTCTCATCATCAGATGCTTCTATTCTGATTCTGGTCAGAGTAGGATAGAGGGCAATGTCTGGCTGCTGCGGCATTTCTGAATGATCTTACGGTTGATGTTGACCGGTCTATTTGGATGCTATGTTTAACAGAAATGCCACTGCAGAATTCACACTGTGCTAATGACTTTGACAGCTGCTTAACCGATTTAGCTGCTGTGTCTTGAAATGGTTCATGGGAGGTATCGGCAGTATATGTATGTATAACCTTTTATTTAATCAAAACTGAGGTCTGCAATTTACTGTGACTAACATTAACCTGACTTTAATTTACCTGAACTAAATACTACATTTAATTCACATTAAATATATGCAGTATATTTGAAACAACACAAACTATAAAATGCAAAATCTAAAACTCTCACATTAAAATGCTCATTAAATGGTAGGAAGCTTCCTTAAATTTATGAGTAATTGCTTGCCTGTGTACTTAGTACAGTGTGTCTGACTCATGCAGAGAAGAGTTATGTGTTTATTTTTGTTCAGTCAAATTATGGCCCTTAATTTCACCTAGAACAATTATCCCCACGTCATGCACACATTAATTAATTAGGACCTTATTGACATTCACTGTTAAGAAATTAATGGACTTTTACATAGAAAGTGCCAACAAATGTTAAATGTTATTTACTTTTTAATGCGTTAATATCCTGAGGTCATTATTTTGCAGTTAATGGAATTTCTTTGTTTTGTCAGCTAAAAGTTTTAAGACATTGGAGCATAATATTGCTTAAGGTAAAATATGAAGAGACGATCATCATCTATCAACAAAAGATAACTATTTTTGGCAGTGCTCATAACCAGCCAATATTCTCCTAAATAAGACAAAAAAGAACCACAAAGGAAGCAATGAAGTAATGTGTTATAAAAAAATAATCTGAATAATAATCTAAAGTTTACAGTATATACATTAAATTTACATTACATAAAAAGTCTAAATCTATACGAAATACACGTATAGAGTTACATCAGGAAACTTTAATCTTTTCATCTTTGCATTTAGTTTTGACACACTTCTGGTTTAGGTTCAGCCTGATTCTATCTGAATGCAGATACATTGCTCCAGATATAGATACATATACTCAGTGCTCAGGATGACATTTAAACAACAAAAGACAGATAGAGATAGAGAGAGTAGATAGCGTCTGCATGTTTCTGTGTGTATACAATATATTATATGTACATTTCAGAATGTGGTTAAACCAGAGGTTTCAGAAGAAAATTATGCAGGATAGCTGTTTACTAGAACAATGCCCATAAGTGTTGCTGCCCACTTTGGAATGAGTGGGAAGTGTTAAATGTGCCGCTGCAGTAATAATGCACTGCTATAACAGAATTGGCCAGTTACTCTAACAAGTGTAGTATGTAAACCTCAGGACAGATTCTGTTGCAATGCCCTTGGACTGAACCCAAACAGTTTTTCCAAGCAGTCGGGATCTAAAGAGCTCAGTTCAGGCACCTGTAATCACAGCATCTGTTAAAGACCATTTGAGGAGAAATCAATTGAACACACATACTGTTTAGCTAAACATCTGCTGATCATGTCTTTACCTGCATAGTATGAACCGAACCAGTGCCGGGCTCTACATTTGGCTCCTCTCACACTTACAAAGACAAACACACATCCCTTCACAGTCCAAACCATCTGTCTGCACATCTGGGACTGAGACCACCTATCCAATTGGCCACCACAAAATTGTCAAAAATCCAACAGAGTAATGTTGGATTTGTACCATGTCAGTAGAACAACCCATCTGTGGATTTTTTTTTTAACTCAACAATTTGAATTGACTTAACAAAGAACATCTAGTCACAATCACTCCGAGCACAGACACATCCTACGTAATTTTGCAATCATGTCATACTCATCACAAATACATAGGATGAGGTAAAGACAACCAGCTAAAGGTCTTAACACCACTTTAGCCTTATCTTATTTCAAAAATACATATACAGATGTACTGAAAAATGCAGAAAAAAACAGGCCTGTTAGGCCTGTCATTACCAGGGATTATTATAGGAACAAGGACGGGGAATATTTCTACATACTGGGCAGATTAAGAATGACCTGCTTTACATGACAATAGCAATAACATTTTATTTTCAGACAGATTATTGGATTAAATGCAGGATCCCACTTAGGCCATGCACAATGCTTTGAGAACCCCTGACCTGAAAAGGCTTTAGCTCTCCTGAACACCAATGTGCAGCCACCACAGTCCAGTGCTTTCTGACGCATACTGCAAGACAACATCAGTAAGAGCTGGTTAAAATTCCCTTCACTTTTAGACACATTTATAAACTTTTCTAAGCACTTCCAATCAGATTAAACCCTGCTGCCATTTTGAAGTGCATTCCACTTCCTCAAGTGGATAATTTTATATGGACAAACCCTTGACCTCTTGATTTTGATAGAGGAGTGAGTGTACTGTTATGTACACTTTAGGCAACTCCACAATGCAACATGATTGTGACATCACAGCAGATTGCATTTGATTTATCCCCATCCCGCACAACTTCTGTGTATAATATATAGAAGATTTATTTGTAATTTTTAGATTTTTAGCCTAATGATACTTGCTGCTACCTTAAGCTGACTGTTGTTGTGAATAATAAAACAGCTGCTTAATGGATTTCAAAGGCTTAGGGTATTCCAATTCAACCTAATGCAAGGATTCTACAAGTAGTGGGCACTCATACAGTGTAATAAATATATGAGCTAGCAAGGGAAGGGCATAACATGGGTGAGTCATTGTATCATTCATTCAACCGATTTGTTCAAAAATGTTGATTTATTCAGGAACAAAGCAAAAAAACGTTCTGTGGCTTTTAGTATGAATGTTAGCCTTAGGTTTATCTTAGGCTAGTGTGCTCCAGAACAATGACATAAATCACATTTACAAGATATAAGTATTCAAAATTTTCAGTCTCTAACTTCTGCCAATATGGATCAACGATTTTGATGACATCACCCTGCACTTCAGCTTCTCATCAAACTTTCTGTCCAATCAAATGCTCTCTAGAATCCGAAGCATCCGTGTTCTACATTATAAATAGATGCTGAATCTGTGGCTGAAATCAGACAGGTTGTTCACAGTCAGTATTTTCAGTACGGCAAATGGCACATAGTGCACTGCATAATGGATAGAGAACAATCCAGACAGTGTATATGCTTTCCACTGGGGCGAAAGGAGTCTGGTTTTGCGCTGTCACACTAACTAGAGACACGATAGCACGAAGTAGATCATATACGTGAATCAGTGCAGACCACAAAAAGTAGACCAATTTGAATTGTACACAGAATGCTGTATTTTATAGCAATATGTATGAGATTGTGTCAAATGCAGCTTTATGAAGCTCAACAGCTCTGTTCCAAGCTGTAATATAAACAAAATGCTATTGGCTATTTAAAAAGGGGGGCATAGAGACTACTTGATATGTCCTGCCCTGTCTTTCTGTTTCAGTTGAAATTACGTTAACACCTAGAATAACCCAGTGCGTTTCGCGGCAGTTTAAAAGTGAAATGTCCAGATAGTGGTGCTAAAACACGCATTCAATGCATGACATTAGCACATTTTTATTACGTTGGTACAGGCATGTATTTCTACATTTTTATTACGCTGCTTGAGATATGTATAGCAGCTGTTCAGAATTCAAATATCCGGGGCGTGTCGCTAAAGGTTAATGCTCTATCATGTTGGAAATATTGCCTATACCAAACCCAACCCTAAACCCAACCGATAGTGTTAATAAATGCAAAAGTGAATAAAAAAGTAATTTGTGATGCAGCCATGCTATTTTAACTTACCCATTGCATAAGTGAGCTGTTTTTTGAACCGTATTTTCACAGGGTTCATACCGGAGCTTTTCATCACCCAAGTTGAGAAGAGAAGAGATCCTCGTTAACTACATACACTTCTGACTTTCTGACTTTTAGAAAACATTTAGAACTATTAATAACACACAACTAATTCTTTAACTGGGCAAGTAGCCCAACTGCAAATGCCTAATAACAGAAGCCAGAGATGCTGAAGATGGACGCAAAGAGGAGAAAATACTGTAGAAGGCAGAGCAAACTCACTTTTCACAATGCTCAAAATATTGCAAGAAAATAGAGGCTTGCACACATTTTTTGGTAAAGGAATCCATAAATGTTTTCCTTCATGTTACTGTACTTATGTTATGTTTACAATACAGGTTATGTTTCCTTTCTTTACATACAGGAAGCTAGGCAGCAGAAATCTTAAACAGTCTGTCTTCAGTTGTTATTTTCATTTCCTTTTTTTTTTTTACATTGATAACACATCTAATTTAATTTGTACTCTGTTGTTCCTTATGAATGTGAACTAATCTCTACAAAGATGGAAGGCTGAGGTACAAGCCGTTCCTCTGTGATTGTGCTCGGTGTATGCTAAAAGCCTCTCAAGGACATTGGGTCTAACGTTGGGCTTTTAAGAGAAGTCACAGAGATCTAAAGTAAATGGTTGTCCTCCTCATCCTCTCAAACACTAGTCCGGTCTGAAAGTATGTATTTTACGCTGTAATTTCCGCCAAAGGCGCAAAGTGTTTTTTCTGTCTTTCTCTTTTTTTCTTTTTTTCTTAAATTGACTTTAAATTGAGCAGTAAAAAGCATCTCGCAGAGGACATTTCGGTGTCCATGAGCAACACTCTCTGTGCGTTCGGCTGCGTGAGTGCATGTAAACATTTACTGATGTCTATGTGTGTCCATCTGTGTGTTAAAGACTAAAACAAATAATAGCTTGCACTGAATTGAATCACAAAATCAAAGCTTTATGCTGCAAAAATACATTTCTGATTGATTAGTCAGTTTTAAGAGATTTATTATAAGGTCTGCTAGCTTGTTTAAATTTGACTGCTTATTTTGCTTTACTAAGAACAGAGCTGTGCTCTGTTATCTTTGGTCTAATATCAACTTCATACTGTATGAGGGGATGATATCATTCATTCATAAGTTATGAAGAGAGTTATTGCTGACAGCAAAGTAAAATATTGCTGACATAAAAGCCCAAAGGAAAATTTCCTCAAGAGATTGCTCTTTCATTGCTCCTAAGACTTCATGGAGTTCATTTTTATGTCAACAAAATAAACTTCAAAAATTCCTTATATGAAATAAAAATAGGCACAAATGAGACAGTTGTTGACACATATTGTTGACACACATGTGAATATCTTAACTCAGAAGTGTTTGAATATTATTTTTGATTGTAGACTTTGGTGTCTCAGCAAATTTGTGTACAGATTGAGACACTGATTAGCTTCCTTCTGAAACTATAAAAGAGACAGAGATTGCTGGGGACTTCTCAGATTTTTCTTTTGAGCTGGAGATTTAAGCAAATATGTCGATTTGATCTCAATTTATTCCCATTTTGTGTCTATCAAAGTGATGTTTCTCCCTTTTTTAAGAGTTCTATAACTGAACTTTACAGTTGGAGATAAAACACAAATAAATCTGGTGTGACTGCATGTTCACATCCGCTAGACTTTCAGAGCTTCTTGGTAGGTCGACCACACCTTCAGTGGAAACAAGCATTCTCCGTCTGACCGCAAGGTCTCCTTCTTGGCTCTGAAGACATTTGGAAGCCACAGCATTTGGCTGGCAGATTAACAGTGCCATGCTTTCATCCAAAGTGGTCGTCTGCTTGGCAGGACAGAGTCTGTCTGCAGGATAGGCTGACCATGACCCCTGGCACAAAAAGACAAAGAAAAGAAATGGGAAGAGGGCAGAAAAAAATCAGAGTGTGAAAACAGTGCCATGAACCATATCATATATAATTACATTTGTAGTATTATTTACAGTGAATGTCAAGCATAACTGGAAAAGGTCTGTTTATTTACACATGTCTTGGCTAATCACACGAACAGTATCATTTTAACAGGATAACAAACATCACATGTGCATTAATGTCAGTTGCTGAGGCAATTGTGTTCAGTAATTATAAGCTACATGGCATTTCTGTGCTTATGTGGAGACAACTAATAATAAGTGTATGTGTGTGTGTGAGAGAGAGAGAGAGAGAGAGAGAGAGAGAGCGAGAGAGAGAGAGAGATTGTACATATACACATTATTTATACTTACGTGTTGTCTGAATGTGTACTGTAGTTACTTCCTCTCTGTCCAGACATCCCTGCCCAAGAATTTCATTATTCACACTGTTTGACTCTAGACGCCTAGACTGACGTTTATTTTTCAATGAAAGGAGAGAAAGAGGCTGAGAGGATGAGAAAGAACAAATAGCTCTCCCCTTTTGTTCCTCCAACAGTAAAGGCTGTGACAGTTCATTGGATTTAACAGTGCATTTCATTTTGAAAGACATTTAGCAGTTCACTCTTTGAGGAGTCAATAGAGAGCACTGCTGATGTTCCTCAAGTCGATATAAAGGCTAGTATATGGTAAGATAGAGAAAGTGTGTCTGACTGCTTCCTATGATGGAAATATTAGGTGCGATTTATCAACGTGTTTTGCTTTGCTTTGTCGATATTGTAATACCCTTTGCTCGGCCATGTTGAACCGTAATTAACAAAATTAGAGCATCTATTAAAAGATCACTATTTTCTAGACCACTGAGAGAACTGTGCAGGAAATCCATAATGAAGCATTTCCTGCAGTGATGTTGTGGGATTAGCTTTAAATACCTTTACATTAACTTAAATATAAGGCTTAGGTCTCAATGGCATCAGTCCAGTGGAAGTAAATTTGCATATGTATACAAATGAACTGTGTTTCAAGAAACAAAGAAAGTTTTGGGGGTTTGGAACAACATGAGGGTGAGTAAATGCTGACAAAATGTTAATATTTGGGTGAACTATTCCTTTAAGTGCCTGATGCAATTTCATTGCACACGTACACTATATAGCAGTTCACCCTCCTCTGATTTTCCCAAGCAATGAAACAAACATTTATGTCCATATGTAGTACACACTGTCAGAGACAATTTTTCCAGTGTTACAGATTTTCCTGTGTTTCATCACACTAGTCATTTTTTTCTGTTTTACAAACTTTGTTAATGCTACAGTATACAGTAAGTAAACCATGTCAAATATAAAGCACTAATGAATAGTTTCCTAAAAGTGTCATTGTTCAAAGTCTTCCACTGAGATTAAACTTCCAGGAGACTCTTGACAGGAATTGGTTCCTGTGAGATACAGATGCACACATTCTGACTTTCAAACAGCCTGTTGGGTTTTTGATATGTGCAGGCTGCTATTAGTGAAGCTGAGGTTTGCAATCAATGAGAGTTTGCCTTTTCTTTTTCACATTTCTTTTGCAATTATTTCTTTCTGCATCATCAAATGAGTGTTTGATTTGTCTGTTTTTCATAGGTGTGTGTCTAAGATACAGACTTGAGGAGCAGGTTGAATAACAGTCATTATTATTAACCTCAAGACTGCAGTCTGGGGTTGTATTGCTAACAGAATTGTTGGAATGTCACCCGCCTGACTTCCCACTAGCACTGTGTAGAGTTTCAGTTTAGTTTGTTAGTTGTCACAAATGGTTTATTAAAATCTCAAATGGCATATGTAAGAAATGGAGAGTGTAAAAAAAGTTCCTAAAAATCAACTGAAGCAACCCTAGCTGGGACATCAAAGGCTGCAAAGAGCTAAGCGCATTTCACACTCCAAAAATTGGGACCTGGTAAAGGATCTATTATAATAATGAAGCTGTCAATGGAGTTTGCAGAATTGTTATGGGATCTACCAGCAGGGGCCCAGTTGTCATCTATCATCATACGGTATGGGAACGATATGAGGGTGAGTAAATGATGACAAAACTATCTCTTTTTTAACAGATGTGTACGAATGTCTTAGAAGACATTCTGATATAAGAACAGTTCACTCAAAAATGAAAATACACAAAAATTATATTTGTGTCTTCATCAGAACAGATTTGGAGAAATTAAGCATTACATGACTTGTTTACCAATGGATACTCTGCATGGGTGCCATTAGAATGAGTGTTCAAAAAGCTAACAAGTAATCCACATAAACCTACTCTAACAATTTACTAGATGATATCCATGTGCATCTTGTCAGTAAAGCAATTTCTGTAATCACCAGTAAATCTCCATCACGTTAGTGCTTTAAAATAGAGCAGCGTTTACTACACAGAGCCGTAGTTCACTGACAAGCTATGCAAAACCACGCAGACAGTCATCAATATTATACATTGTTATTATCAAATCGTGCTACGATAATAAAGCTGTTTGCGTAGCTTCTCAGTGAACTACGGCTCTGTGTAGTAAAAGCTGCTTCATCTGAAAGCATGTGAAAATACCACATTTAATAACATGTTTTTCTCCAATCTCACTTCATAACATCTGTTGAGTGTTTGAAATGAATCCTTCTGTGAGATGATGTGGCTTCTTACACAGAATAAGGCATGCAACATATTTCACAGTATTCTAAGCAGTGGAAGGCTATGTCGATTCGCATTGCATTATTATGTACTTTATTATAAGGAAAATTATAATAAGAAGAACTCAGATCAACCATACATTGTTATAGTCGTGTGATTATTAGTCACCATGAATCAATGAGAGCAGTTAAACCTTCTTTTTACTCAGCTACCACTGTAGGGATATCCTGGGTTTCTTTTGCAGGGCGTATTTGGAGTTTCCACTCGAGAGTGCCCTCTGGCCTTCGCATGGCAATTTATTACTGATCACAGAACCATGCTTCACTGACAAGATGCGCAGCTTTTCCTAATATCGATTGTTATATTGACGTGATTTAGCGTGCAGCCCTACAATTTACATTTTGTGATGTTAAAGGCTGTATGTTTGTAAGAAACAAATCCAGGCTACACCTACATCCCACATTATCCATTGGAAGCACTGGTGAGAATATGTATAATATAATATAATTTAAATCAATTCTTGTGTAATTATGATAGGGAGATGTAAAACATGTGAAAAATTATTTTGGTCAATGTTAGGTATATAATTTTAAGGATCCATATGGGTTGACACTAACAGAGTGAATATTTTGACCTAAAATCAGCCATTACGCTAAGTCTGAGCAAAAAAAAAAAAAAAAAAAAAAAAATATATATATATATATATATATATATATATATATATATATATATATATATATATATGCATGCTAACATTGAAGGTCTGTCAAATAAAGAATTGAATGTTTTTTTAAAATGCTACTTTTACAAATAAGAATTTCTATTTAATTTCTTCATATTCCTCTTAATAGGGTTGGACATGCTGAAGTTGACCACATCAAATTGGAAAGATAAAATAAGTAAAAATAGACAATTAACAAAACAGAGGCTCTCTCTCACCTTCCCCAGTTGTTTTCTGTTTGTTTCTCTAATCGAATTATGTCACTCTCTCGACTGTGCTTCACTTCTCACCAGAGCTTCTGGTACGATATGTCTACGTCATCCGCTGGAATGCCACTCTTTCGTGAATACGAGTACAACAGTTAGCCGAAGCTATAGCTTATGGTTTATAAAATTTTAAATATGGATATTTTTATTACGCAAATGCATCACTTCGCTTTAGAAAGCCTTTATTAACCTCCCTTATGATGGATGGATGGATGCACTTTTTTGGGCTTCAAAATCTTGATCACAATTCACTGCCATTATAAATTTTAGAAGAACCAGGACATTTTTAAATAAATATAACTCCAGTTGTATTCATCTGAAAGAAGAACCTAAGATGGTTTGAGGGTGAGTAAATCATGTGGTATTTTTCATTTATGGGTGAACTATCCCTTTAAAGCATTTTAACTTTAAACTGTTATTAAGTCTATAATCCAGTGGAAAAAAAAATCACCCCCTGTTGTCCTTTCACATCAAAATCCACTAACAGTTGTGTTTAGACTGTTTTTGGGCTGTTGTAAATATTACTGATTCAGTCAAGATGCCTTTATCACTGGAGACAGAAATATTATGGTTGAAAGACTTCGATTTTAGCTGGAAGCAACGATTTCAAAGTAAAAACATCTTAATGATGAATTCGTTTATGAACAAGCAGCTTTTCACTTCACAATACATTAATTGATGAAATGTACCTGTAACTCTTGACTGTCCAATAAAGTAATGTGTGCTTTGTTGTCTACTACTCATTGACAAATGCAGTAGGCCATTCAGATTTTCTAATGCTACCGACATCTGCATACTATACATTCTGCAGAAATGGTACGTGGTAGTATACTTTATTAAAAATATAAACAAGTATGTTTACTAAAACACATCCCACATAGCAAAATTGGTTTGGCCCAGTGATGGGCCACACAATCCACTTTCACTTGGCCCAAATACAGCAGTGAATTACGGTACATGACTGGACCAGGTCTGGATTCCAGACAAGGGCCACACATGGGCCATAACTGGCCCAAGTCTCAGCCAAGTAAATTAACTATAACTGGCCCTGAATTGGGCCAGATCAAAATGTAACATTTGAACCAAAACACAGCCTTAAGTAAACCATATCAACACCAGTGTTTAACCAGAATGCCCAAAACTGAGCCACACCTAAGCCTGATCTACAGGTGAACTAAACCTGGCAGCCAAAATATGGGCCATAAAAAGGCCATGAGAGATCAATATCTCTGCCACCTGTGTAACCATAGCTGGCTCTATTCTGGTCCTATATGCTGGACCAGATGGGTTCCACATGTCAGCCATAACCTCCTAGATAAATAATCACAACAAAGACAGTATTCTTAACAAATGTTTAATCATGTTAACATCAAAGCATTGACACCTGACATTTTAAAGTTGTTCAAACAACTCTGAAATACCACTCCCCTGTCAGTTCTGCAATAAAAATGAAGTAAGTAGAAGTTCTGTGCCATGTTTTAGTTCATGAAGTTTTATTTTAAATGTAACACTTGATCATCCATGTTTCTGATCATGAAGTTTCATGCTTTGTCTAAAGCTTGACTGTCCATGTTTCTGATTAGGAACAAAATTTACTTGACATACACTTGAACATCCATGTTTCTACTCATCGAGTTTCACTTCACATAACACTTGAGCGTCCAGGTTTATGGTCAGGAAGTAGCACTCTTCAAATGACTCTGAAACATTCATGATTCTGTTAATGAACAAGTTGCACTCTGAACAGAGCCTTGGAACATCCATTCCTAAAGTCTGTTAACTAGTCGTACTCTCCTCACACACTCTATTCTTCATCCTCTTTTTTCGGCCACCATCTCTGTCTGGGGCGAGATATAGTCATCTTTTAATGATGGCATGAATTAATTTTTCTTTGGCCTCAGATGTCAGACAGTTGCACCTCACAGCCGCTGAAAAACACAAGCACACATGGTGTATAATTAGCTTTTGCATCAGGTAACAGGTAACATGGCTATTGGATAAAATACAATATTACCACAAAAACTGAACCAATGACCGTTAGACAAACATTCTGTATTGTCTTTTACCATCTACCCATCTTCCAGTTTTAATTATCGTTTCTTACTTCCCCCAGCCCTTCATTGTTTAGATTGTCTGAAATAGCCCAAATTCTGACTGTCTACTATGGGTAAAAGATAATTTTACACATCTCAGGAACACACTACCACTTAGCTTAAAATGACTGTGTGAAATATGTATAGATTAATTCTACTTGGGATTTTGTTTATTTTTACTTCTTTTAAATTCAGTGTATGTTTTTGTTATGCAACCTTGAGCTTGTGTTGAGGTACTATATACATAAAACGTTCTCTCTCTCCTTCATTTTCTAAATCTCTTATAGAGTGCATTCATGCTTTAAGCATTTAAATAAAGAGAGATATAAAAAATTGTGATGACAATCTCCACAACAAAAAACATTTTTGAAAACTGGACAAAAAGACAAAAGGTACAAGACTGTGTACTTAAAGGCTTTAGAAATAACTGCAGTCCCATGAAGCACTATATAATCAAATTAAAAACAGCAGTGATAGTGTAGTTTTTCCACAAAGAATTGTGGAAAAAAATTGGAATATACATAAAAGTGGAAAAGACGCAACACTTATTTGTACATTACTTGTCACATCCTGATGTCACATGTCTTTACAGAATTTTTATGTGTGTGTGTGTGTGTGTGTGTGTGTGTGTGTGTGTGTGTGTGTGTGTGTGTGTACACCTGGTATTCATCACGTTGTGGGGACCAAATGTCCCCACAAGGATAGGAATACCAGTAGATTTTGACCTTGTGGGGACATTTCTCAGGTCCCCATGAGGAAACAGGCTTATAAATCATGCACAATGAGTTTTTTTGATGAAGTAAAAGTGTGCACAATCTCCTGTGAGGGCTAGGTTTAGGTGTAGGGTAGGTGTAGGGCAATAGAAAGTACGGTTTGTACAGTATAAAAACCATTACGCCTATGGAATGTCCCCATAAAACAAGTAAACCAGTGTGTGTGTGTGTGTGTGTGTGTGTGTGTGTGTGTGTGTGTGTGTGTGTGTGTGTGTGTGTGAGAGCATGCACAGATTGCAAAGATCACTGGCAATGTGAATTAATCAAAATCAGATGATCCTGAGGCTAATCCCATGACACACTATCAGTGCATTCTGAAAAGGGCTAGACAATATACTCACAACTTTGGTAACTGGATGTTTGCTGGATGTCCCAGGTGTAGTGTGGCTCATGGAGCCTTGAAGGTTCAGAGTGCCCTGGATATCCCTACGTTTGTGGGGTGGTCTTCTGACCTCGACGTTGGCATGCCTGAAAAGGGCCTCAGTGCTTGATTTACAGCTCTCAGAGAGAACATGATGCCAGGCATACCTCCTGCAACATACAAAATATCTTAGTCCTTTAACAGCTGTAATAAAATGCACTGTAATTAAAAAAAGCTGACACTTCTTACTTGTTTTTTGACTTTGTTCCTTAAATGCCTTCCATCTCATCATTAGGGATGTCAGGAGCACTGTGGAAGAGCTTAGGGTCTAATTTGGCTTTCCAGGGTCTAATTTGTTGTGCTGTCTAGGAATATTTGGAGCATCAGGTATGGAATACATTCTGCTTAAAAGTACAAAATTTCTTGGTCATTTATCTGCTGTGATAAAATACATTATTATTTTAAAAAGCAGAAGCTTCTTACCCTTCTCTTAAATTTTGGTTAATGTAGGCGTTCTTCGGTCTCATTATTATCATCATCATCATCATCATCATCATCATCATCATCTTCTCCGGGGAAAAGAATGTTCTCAGATCTAACACATTTACCAATTCCAAGATATACTTTTATTTGTAAATGGGGTGCGAAACATTAATATAAACAAACAATCTAACCAAACCCCTACTTTCTTTTTCTTTGAAATTGGTGAGTTCCTTCCATCGGTCTGATCAATGTCTGTGTGATCAACAGCTAGAGGTAGTTTACGTCTCGTCTAGCTTTCTTGTAGTCATCTGGAAAAGTAGCATAACAAAAAGAAGAAATTTAAAAAGTAAAACAGTGATTTTAAATATTACTATTAATTCTGGCCCTATGGGGCTATGAAGCAGACAAAATATCTATAACTATTCTTTTTAGAACATTTCATATATGCTGGATAAAATGTTAGTCATGTTGTAATTTAAAATGTGCACATTATTGATTATGTTTAAACATACAACAAATCAAATTACTTTTTGTTTGCATATTTTAAACATAAAACTTGAAATGATTTGGGTGTCATTCCAGGCACTTTTGAACATCAATAACAACTGGTTATTGTAATCATTTTGGTCACTATAAAGGTGATACCAATTTTTGCACAACAATTAATCTCTTGTAACATTTGGAGTGTATTGACAATGATTATTGATGCCCATTTATAAATAGTTTAGTTTAATTTAAATAAATTACATTCAAGGTGAAGTAGAATAAAGAAACATGTATACCCCTTTCCAAGCATTTACTCAATTTCAACATGACATACACCACTAATGAAATTCCAAAACATTGGTACAACAAAAATGCATAATTTTATCTGTAATTTAATATATAACGTTACATTGGCTCCAACAACAAATACCATTACAATTAATTATAACCCTAATCATCTGTCAAAGACGATTAAATTTAAGTGACATAAGAAAAATACTGACTTTTTCAGGAGTAAAGTTAGTGACATAGTTTATTGTATTTACAACACGTAGATTAAAACTGCGTTCACGTGCTGCTAAAACAAGGGCACTCGCGTGTACCGTCAATTAATTAATAAATCCGAAGCAAAATGTAAGAAGAATATAGTAAACTTGCAACGATACATATGCGTATGTTCGCACTTACCGCTTTGGTTTCAGAAGTCTGTGCAAGACTGCAGCGTCCGCCTGCTTTTTTGAAAAGACATATGGTTCCGGGAGTATTTGTATTCACTTTTCCTTATTGAAGATTTGTTAATTAAAGCGTTATAAGTCATAAATCATAACAACCAGCTACAACGTGAATCACAACATTTAAAACATTCGATCTGAAATAAAATAAAAATAAAAATTGTCAAAAAGACAAAAATACGAGACTGTGTGTTACAGCCAAGTGGGTAAATAAAACTACAATCCCATTAAGCACTGCAAATGACAATTAACGCCTTTTGAAAAAAAAAATTGCTCTGATGGGCTCTGATAGGCTAATTTCGCATTTCCGGGATTTTTGAAATCCTGAATGGTGCGCGCTGGGTAAAAGTTTTTCCAGTAAACAAACAAACGTAAAAACAATACATTTAATTTTAAATGTATAAAAACCATAAAGCCATTAGTATTGTTGCTGTTGCACATTTCATAGTTACTTTGACTGTGATTAAATAATGTTGTGTGGTGTTGAAAATAAATAGTTTCATAATTTCATTTTAATCCACCAGGGTTAGCTATAATTTTGAATGCAGGATTTAATCACATTATAGAAATGTTAATAAATTATGAAAAGTAAAGTCTACTGGTGTACATTCATGGCATAAAAAAAAACTTATGAACTGAAATCAAACAATTACAGTTGATTTTCATAATTTAAATAATTAAATCTTCATTGTTGCCTGGATTAACTTCAAGGCATTAGACCCAGAATGCAAACATGAAGATGGAAACTTCTTTGTGTATTAAAACATTGGGATTTTATATAAAAAATATTTGAAATGTGGGTGAAATATGGCCAATCTTATGTGGGCCACATATCTATATTTGACATCTGGGCCAAATACTACATTTGACATCTGGCCCAGGTCTTGTGTGCCGCCTTAAAACCGGTACCATCTCTGCCAAACTCGGGCCATGTTTGGCCCACATGCTGTATGCCAGTGCCGGATAAATGCCAGCTGTGCCAGATGCATGCCAAATCTGGGCCAAAATTGTTTGCTGACTGGGATGCTGGTTTAAATCTATCTATAAATCTATATATATATATATATGCAGTCTATTCTTACAGCAGGTAAACCCTCAGCATGATTGAAAAAAATGATTAAATAGTTAAATGCATTTCCATTTCTCTCACATAAGGAGGGAGCAGCAAATATACTTGATTGGATTCAAGTCATTTTGTAATTCCTGTTTGATTTAGGATGGCCGTAATTAGATCCACACTCATTTGTATGATAATGAGCACTGCTATATGAGCACTGATTTCAGCCGCTAAGAGCGACCTCGATCATTTAACATCAAACAAGGTTTTACATTTCCACGTTCCAATGGTTTATAAAGGAAATTCAATGCACTTTAGAGTTGTAATGGCTCCCTGTCTTGCTTTAAAGGTGCGGTAAGTGATGTTAACCATTTTTACGAACTGCTTCAGGAAACCTGATTTCAGCAAGCTGACTGACAGACAAAAAGCTCAAAATGACTGACAGAACTTCTGATAAACAATAGATTGTTAAACAATAGATCCTTCTGCGCTGTTTACAGAGCCTAGGGCTGTCACAGTGACAGGTCTGATATCTCATGACACCTATTTCAGTGATATCTGTCAGGTTGTAGGGACATTTTCTGAATGCTTTTCCATAAAAATAAAAAAAATCACAGCACATTTAATCCACAAATATAGCCAAGCATAATTTTAGTATGCTTGTGCATATCTCTAATTGTATACAAGCTGATCTTTTTGTCTGCTTATGATTCCTGGCAGAATGTTTCTCTCACAACCAAAACCCGACATCACAGTGTACGTGTGGTGCCGGAGGGGGGCAAGAAAGGTGACACACATCCTCTGACTGACCTGAACTAATCCGATCCAGAAAAGGCTGAAAGCATTCACTCAGTCTTTCTGTCCACCAGCTGGTACGGGTGAGAGTGAGAGAGTGAAGGAAACACAGAGAGCGCCCAACTGTTAATCCAATCCCACAAAGAGAATTTCTCAACTCAGTCCAGTTCATGCCCTGTGGTGACACGCTTACGACCAATAATTACTTTCATCCTGCAAAGTCATTTTTCAAAATGTGCAGTTAATATGTTCCAACGGGCAGAATCGTGTTAGATGATACCAGTAGTGAATAACAACATGTTATATTATCTTTGACAGGAACTCGTACATGTAGCTGGAAGGCCTGGGATATCAATATCTGTGGTAATATTTCATTAGTTTGTAGCAGATCAGCACATTGTAATTTCATTATGTTGAATATGCCATGTTCTTAAAGGAACAGTTCACTCAAAATTAAAATTTGCTGAAAATATGCTTACTCTTAGGCCATCCAAAATCTAGAGAAGTCTGTTTCTTCATTGACACAGATTAAGAGAAATGTAACGTTACATCACTTGATCACCAGTAGAACATCTGCAATGAACGGGAGCCATCAAAATGAGAGTCCAACTGATACAAAATGTCACAATAAACTACATGACTCTAGCCCATCAATTCACTGGAGAATGCAATATTTTGGAAATCAGACTCAAATAAGACTTTTAGCCAGTTTTAAAGGGGTAGTTCACCCCAAAAAAAAATGTAATGCTCCAGAAGGAAAAAACATGTATTAAGAAATAGGGCTGAAAACTTTTGAACAGAATGGAGATTTATAAATTTTTCTTATTTAGCTTAAATGTCTTGTTTTTTTCTCTCAATTAGTACGGCCCCTCAGAGGCTACAGAAGATAGTTACATGTCTCCCAGAAGACAAAATAAGTTGCATTTACCCTGATATTTAAATTCAAAAAGTTTTCACCCTCCCCTGGCTCTTAATGCATGTTTTTTCCTTCTGGAGCATCAGTGAGCATTTGAATCTTCTGAAATAGTTGCACATAAATCCCTAAGGTGTCGTCAATGTGAAAAGATGGACCTCAGAATCATACTGTCATTGTTGGAAGGGGTTCCAATACACAAACATGTAAAAAAAAAAAAAAAAAAACGCAGAATTTGTGGGACCTGAAGGATTTTTTCTGAACAATGGGGGTAGTTTGAACTGTTCAGGACAAACAAGGCACTCATGGACAACTATCATCACTAAAATAAAAAATAAAAAACCTGTGGATCATTCAAGTAACAACACAGTTTTAAGAATCAAGTGCATGTAAACTTTTGAACAGGGTCATTTTGATAAATTCTACTATTATTTTCTCTTGTGAACTATATGTAAACATCTTTTATGTGAAATATCTTATTCAAGTCAGTACTAAATAAACAATAACATGCAATTTGTATGATCCCTCTTATTTTGGCAAAATAATTAACATTTTCTAGATTCTGAAAGGGGGATGTAAACTTTTGACCTCAAATGTAATAATCATTTTACAGGTGATGAGATGCTTGAGCTGTTTTTAGCACATTGCTGTGTGGTTGCTAAGATGCTCTTTTTTAAAAGTCCATATCAATTGTAATGTGTTTTCTTTTTGTGTTATCTCCAGGGGAAAAAATATTGAACGTCTTATAAATGTAATAGTACCTTTGCTCATTAGAACAATTTGACATATTCTTTTTCATAGCACAAAATATGTGAGATAACTTGGAGATTTGTTTGTACTTATGTGCAAGTATTAGCAAAACATTCAAAACAGAAACAAACATAAATATGACAGACATTATTTTATATTGTCATCATGACCAATGGCATGGTAAAAATGAAGGCTCTTGACATTTATAGTTATCTAGTGCACAACCATCTTGTATAATCATAACACCAAGTAGACTAAAATTAAACATAATGGGATTGAAATGGGGCTTTTGTCTCTATTGGTCCTTGACATAAAGAACTTGAGTGCTTTATGCCAGGGGGACCATACGGCTCTAAGGAAAGTAGTGAGCCTGTAGAGCTTTCAGTTTTATAATGTATTCTCTTGTTAACACTTTTCTTCAAAGCTACCCTTCTGACAATTATAATGAGCACCCAGCGACTTTATAATGCATGTTAAAAACAGATGCAAAGGTGTGCAGCTCTCCGTAATCTTTTAATCGCATTAATGCATTTTTGCCTGTATGTTTTACTAATTCTTATGCATTCTCTCTCTCTCCTGCTCTCTCTGAAGTTAGCGAGCCAGAACGATATGCAGCAAACTTTAACAGGTTTAATAGGACTAAATGCCTTGATCTCGTTAGCATAATTGAGGTTTCTGAAAGGAATTCAAGGATTGTGGCTTGCAGCTCAGGGGCTGTAGGAAAAAAATTAATGAACCATAAACATGGTAATTCGACGAGCCCCTGGAAATACATATTTTCATGCAAAATGTCCTGCAACAATGTTTATCGCAATTATGTGCTACAGTAAAGAGAGGAAACGGGAATGCACAGAAATTGCTTTTGCTGTTTGCAAGCTGCTTGTTGCTCGTGTCATTAGATTGAAGGAAAAACACAAAAGTGGTATGAAGAAAAAACATAAAATAAGTGGATAAACTACATAATTGAACAATATGCTTGTTGGTACACAAAGGGGCCAATTCACTTAACATTACACCACAAGAAAAAAACATTCTACTACCTGATTTACAAAATTTATACTCTAAAACAGTATGTGCAGATAAACAATGCTATCAGCAGACACAGTTCCCCCTAGTGAGCACAGTAGATTATTCCAATCTCATGTGCACCACACAAACAGCAATACATCACTATTTCTGCCATCTTGTAGGTTTCCACCTCGGCTGTTTAAAGTTTCAACAGCCTTTTATTTTCTTCAAAAGTAGCACAGCGCTATAAATCTAAATTTATACACTCATCCAAAATGTTTTATTGTCCTGATGGGTCTCGAGATGCAGTAAAAACCATTCTTGAAAACATTTCCAACTGCTCCAATGTTATCAGAGTGTCACAGGACACTGGATTCGGTCTTTTCATGGCTGTGTGTATGTATGCGCGTCTCCTCTATCTCTTTGTAAAAGCGAACGGTCTGTGTGTATGTGTTCACCGATAAGGCAGCTTCTTTAGTTCCGCATCCAAATGTTCCATTCTGGCTCCGGTCTGACACCCCATTCATGTCTATTTCCGCCACATGCAGTCAATTAGGCAACAAAGGCACTGTGCCTTCGCCCTGCAGCTGCTAGATGTGGCACTAGTAAAAATCTGCACATCCATTATGGCTCTCTTTGCATGAAGATGTTTTTTCCTCTGAATGGGCATCAAGGGATATGTTGCCCCTAGTTTATGCTGCTGAATTCGGAAATGGTTGAAGAAAATGATCAAGAAGAGTGCAATTTTACAAATGCATAGAGCATATGTGTCATAATTTTTTTAGCGCAATCTTATGCTGAAATGTACTGCAGGGTGTTGCTTTTCTTCTCATTCCTCTTCTTCTCTTCACTATAGAGATTTTTGTGTTTTAATTTCTAATTCAGTACCTTAATTTGAATAATATTTGAACTGATGTACTGTAGCAGATGATGAGGAACTCACAATTGTGAGTTATAAACTATAAACTACTAAATAAAATTCACAATTTTCACTTTTTTGACTTAACTGCGAGTTCAGAAGTCAGAATTGTGAGATAATACTCATAATTCTGAGAACATATAAATTTTTTCCCCTCAAAATTAGACTTTATAAATTGTAATTGCAAAAAAAATCTCAAAATTTTGAGAAAAAAAAAGTCAGAATTGTAAGAACGATGACTTGCAATTCAGACTTTTTTCTCAAAATTGTGAGATATAAATTCACAATTGGGAGTTTACATCACGGAATTCTGAGGAAAATGCCAGAATTGCGAGTTTATATTACAATTCTGAGAAAAAAGTCAGAATTGTGAGTTTATTTCACGCAATTCTGACTTTATAACTCACAAGTTTGAGTATATATCACACAATTCTGAGAAAAAAAGTCGCAATAACCTTTTATTATTATTATTATTATTATTATTATTAAGTGTCGGAAACAGGCTTCCATAGGTATAGTCTATAATTCCAATGCAAATTCCTATTAATGGACTGAAAAGGGAGCCAATTCTTTAATCCAGAATTTTGCACAATTTTGTTTTCTTTTTTTATACATATCAAAACGGTACATGTCATCTGACACTGTTGAGTGTGCTTTTAGGTTTTTTCAACCCAAGATGAAATTTCAGGTAATTAGCAGCATGTGTACTGCCCAACGGGGTGTCTATAATGATTCAGATCATTACAGGTGAGACCTGGTATTCAACTTGGCTTTAGTTTCCCAGTAAAACAATGAGAGAGCGAGAGAAACATCTGGCTTTTTCTATTTCTGTCAAAGAGAGTGTTCATTTGGCTGTTTGACTCCACACCTGAAATATCAGTCAGAGGGCTTAAATGGCGGAGGAAAAGTGAGATGGAGAGAGAGGTGGATGAATATCTTTTGCACTGCTGGAGAGTGGAGTAATAACAGTAGTCAGACCTTCAGAAAGGTACGGTTCTGCACACTGCAATTTCAGGGGGGTGAAAAAAAATACTCTTAGAATCCAGATGTGAAGTTTTCGGTAAATGCAACAAAAATTTGACAGAAATTAAATGATTTACAGAATTTTATGAACTCAAGATCCAGATTATTCAGTCATAAAAAAATTATGTTTTTGAGGAAAAATGTCAGGAATGTTCTTCATATAGTGGACCTCTGGTGTCCGTGAGTTTGAACTTCCAAAATGCAGTTTAAATGTGGCTTCAAAGGGCTCTAAGTGATCCCAGCCTGGAAGGGTCTTATCTAGCGAAATGATCGGTTATAAAAAAAAAAAAAAAGACAATTTATATACTTTTTAACCTCAAATGCTCGTCTTGTCAGTTATGGTATGTCGAAAAACTCCCATCTCATTTTCTCCTTCAACTTTAAAATCGCCATACATCACTGCAGAAGTACCGACCCAGTGTTTACAAAGTGAATAATGTGGGACGAGTTTGAAGTTGGAGGAGAAAATGAAATGGGAGTTTTTCGACAAAGCCTAACTGTCTCAAAACCGGAATGCACAGAGTTCATGCAGAGCTAGACAAGATGAGCATTTGAGGTCAAAAAGTATATAGATTATACATCGTTTCACTAGATAAGACCCTTCTTCCTTGGCTTGGATCATTTAGAGCCCTTTGAAGCTGCATTTAAACTACATTTTGGAAGTTCAAACTCGCAGGCACCATTGACGTCCACTATATGGAGAAAAATCCTGAAATGTTTGCCTTTCTTTACGACTGAAGAAAGAAAGACATGAACATCTTGGATGACAAGGGGGCGAGTAAATTATCTGTAAACTTTTGTTCTGGAAATTAACTCCCTATTAATATTATTTTATTTACATACAGTATACTTTTTAATTTATTTGATATAATAACACAAGATAAAGAATTTTAGAAATATAAGGCTATGTAACAGATCCTTGAAATCAGAGTGCAGAATGAACAGAGACTGATGTCTGTAACCACATGGGAAATGTTCTGTCAGCCTGCAGCTCATATGTCAGTCTGCGTCCTGTTGTTACAGGTGTTTTATTCAAGGTTGCGGATGAGGTGATGGAGGATGTTGCACAGGGACATCAAACTCTGTCCAGCAGCGCACACAGAGGTTCAGGGCACAGCAAAATGTTTGCAGGGTCTGCCATCTCGACTCTCTAGAGATGCGGTACAAGGCTGTGCTCTGTCTTAGACAGATCAAATTCTTCTTCAGTCTCTCCAGTCCTTTCACACACACACACACACACACACACACACACACACACACACACACACACACACACACACACACACACACACACACGTGTTGGGGTTACATGTTTTATGGGGACATTCCATAGGCGTAATGGTTTTCATACTGTACAAACCGTATTTTCTATCGCCCTACACCTACCCTACACCTAAACCTAGCCCTCACAGGAGATTGTGCACACTTTTACTTTGTCAAAAAAAGTAATTGTGCATGATTTATAAGCCTGTTTCCTCATGGGGACCTGAGAAATGTCCCCACAAGGTCAAAATCCACTGGTATTCCTATCCTTGTGGGGACATTTGGTCCTCATAACGTGATGAATACCAGGTACACACACACACACACACACACACACACACACGTGTTGGGTTTACATGTTTTATGGGGACATTCCATAGGCGTAATGGTTTTTATACTGTACAAACCGTACTTTCTATCGCCCTACACCTACCCTACACCTAAACTTAGCCCTCACAGGAGATTGTGTATACTTTTACTTCATCAAAAAAACTCATTGTGCATGATTTATAAGCCTGTTTCCTCATGGGGACCTGAGAAATGTCCCCACAAGGTCAAAATCTACTGGTATTACTATCCTTGTGGGGACATTTGGTCCCCACAACGTGATGAATACCAGGTACACACACACACACACACACACACACCTCTGTCTTCACTGACTGATGATTGCAAAATGGACACCCAATTATACTGTCATATCTCACTTACAGTAAGCTCTTCATGTGCTTAAGAGCTCCTGAGATATTCCGTTTAGTACAATGAACTCTTGAGGAAAGTGAAAGAGCAATCTAAGTATGCTGAAAAGTTATTATACTTGCAGTTATTCGAATTTAATATTTAGCAGTTCTTGACATTTTACACTATTTGCTGTGCTGAAAATCCTTTACCTACTTTGGTGTTCTAAGTCAAAATGACCGACTTTAAAATTGCCTGTAAATCTCTTATTACACTGTATTGTCACTAGAACTTGGATTTAATTTGATGAAAGTTTTCTTTCAAGTGGCACACGTTTTGTATTATATATTATATATTAATATGGATATTTTTCTCACATAAACGCATCGATTTGGTTCAGAAGGCCTATATTAACCTCCATGTGACCATGTGGATTATTTTTTATGATGGATGGATGCACTTTATTGGACTTCAAAATATCAACAGCCATTTACTGCTCTTCCATAGAGCTTGGAAGAGCCAGGACATTTTATTGAATAACTCAAATTGCATTCGTCGGAAAGAAAAAAAGTCATATTTACCTAGGATGGGTTGAGGATGAGTAAACCATGGGGAATTTTCATGTGTTCATGTAAACATTATGTTCGCATTCATCAATCATAGTGATTTCAAAGAAATCACAAAAAATTCACAATTGTGGGTTTATATCCTACAGTTCTGAGAAAAAAAAGCCAGAATTGCATTTTTTATCATGTAATTCTGAGAAAAAAGTCAGAATTGTGAGTTTATATCACACAATTCAGATTTTATAACCTTGCAATTGCGAGTTTATATCACGCAGTTCTGATAAAAAGTCAGAATTGTGAGTTTATATCATGCAATTCTGACTTTAGAACTCACAATTGCAAGTTAATATCATGCAATTCTGAGAAAAAAAAGTGAGAATTGTGCGTTTACATTACACAATTCTGACTTTATAATCTTGCAATTGCGAGTGTATATCACACATTTCTGAGTTTATATCATGCAAAATATCAACAGCCATTCACTGCCATTATAAAGCTTGGAATAACTCAAACTTGATTATGGTTAATATGCGAAAAGGGTAGAAGTGTGTGCAAAGATTAAATATGTTTTAAAGCTTGTGACATGAATGCTTACATCATCCTGCTTAATTTATTTAAAGTTCATGTAAACATTATGTTTGCATTCATCAATCGGAATGATTTCAAAGAAATCACAAAAAAACTCGCAATTGAAAGTGTATATCCTGCAATTCTGAGAAAAAAAAGTCAGAATTGCAATTTTGTATCATGCAATTTTGAGGAAAGAAAAGTGAGAATTGTGAGTTTATATCACACAATTCTGATTTTATAACCTTGCAATTGCGAGTTTATATTGCGCAATTCTGAAAAAAAAAAAATCCAAATTGCGATTTTATATCACGCAATTCTGAGAAAAAAAGTGAGAATTGTAAGTTTACATTACAAAATTCTTACTTTATAATCTTGCAGTTGCGAGTGTATATCACGCAATTCTGAGTTTATATCATGCAAAATATCAACAGCCATTCACTGCCATTATAAAGCTTGGAAGAGCCAGGACATCTTATTGAATAACTAAAACTAGATTCGTCTGAAAAAAGAAAGTCATATTTACCTAGGATGGGTTGAGGATGAGTAAATCATTGGGAATTTAAATTTTTGGGTGAACTATCCTATTAAATTATGGTTATGGTTAATATGCAAAAAGAGTAGGAAACTCAGTATGTCCGTGCAGTGTGTGCAAAGATTAAATACATTTTAAAGCTTGTGACATGAATGCACACATCATCCTACTTAATTTATTTAGAGAACATGTAAACATTATGTTAGCATTCATCAGTCGGAATGATTTCAAAGAACTCACAATAAACAAAGAAACAAATGGCATTTCTTGACAAAGATGTCGAGAGCTGTCGTTGTGTCTGCATGTTTTCGGCTTTGAGCATTTGACTCGCGCTTTTGAGTTCATGCCTAATGCATGAACTACAAAAACACAGAAATTATGTGTTATTACTCAAAGTGATTTTCCGCTCGCATCTTCACTTTCTTTGTCATACTGTAATGCTTTGTAATGGATTTGTACACATACACGCTCATTTGTGATTAATTCCAAGACTGTGCGCCATGATTAGAGCGTTGCTCTAAATCAACCTCATCCAGTCCCTCATTTCTGTCTCGTCCAATAGAATCACAGGACTCGTTTTCTAATTAACTCTGGGTTAATTGCCTCCAAGGACACACGGCTTGCTGTTATGTACTCTGCATGAAATAGTGAGGATATTTTGCCATGGAGATGCTGGTCATTGGTTGTGACTTTGCATTGATGGCAGCAGTGGCTCGTTTGGAATTAATTACTAACAAGAGGGGAGAGCAGATTTGCCCAGATGCTTTGTAATTACACAGAAATGTAAATGATGATCGTCACAGCGCCATGGTGTTGGGGAGGCTCTGATGTGTGTAGCAGTAGACACCACATCCGTCAGGAAGAATTTATTGGTGCTTAAAATGTGTAGTATTTCAGCGAGAATCAGACAATTTAAGAGAGTCTATTAGAAGTTAGGACACTTCTACAGACGTACATTCCAAGAGGCCCGTCATAAATCTGACGTTTCATAGCTGGCGCCAGAACGCCAGCCTGAAGCAGACCTAACTAACCAAGAACTTGCAAAATTAACACAAAGACACTTCTTCATAATCAAATCCTTCGAATAAGGAGATTGTCAAATTTGGAGCAAGTAACCAAGATTAATGGTCAAAGAGATGCACATTTTGAACATCACATGATTAAAGTCATTAGCGATATGGTTGGTTTTCCCCCACACACAGGACACAACGGAAATTCCTTCCCTAAACTTTTGACCTCCCAGCTTAGAGAACAGACCCTCACAGAAGGGCACAGAAAACTGTCTATTGATGTACATATGCACCCAAAATTATGCTTAAAGGACTCATGAGCAACTCATCATTTCTCTGCATAATTTCCTATTCATATATGTAACCCATACATTTGTCTATTATGTTTTAATCACTCATTGTGTATGTCCCTTTTGATAACTCTTGAATAGTTTAATGGTTTATATTGATGTTTGATATGTCCGAGTTGGAAATCGCATTCTCAAAATGTTCCTGTAATTCAATTCTTTGCGAAATGTATTATAGTCTTGTTATAGAAATCATGTCCAAATTTATCTCTGCAAAGAGCGGGAATTTGGGATCACGGGACTAATAAGATAACATTGGGATTTGTGGTTTGGAAGGTGAAACCAGCAGCCCACCGGAGTTCAGCCAATGTTCTAATTGGTCAAGACATCATTTTGGGAGGTGTCCAAAGGCTGAGTTTAAAAACTCAAGGACACCCTCAAATCTCTCTCTTATCTCTTGCAACTTTTCTCACTCCTTACAACGCTCTTCACGTGCTTCGCGCCGCCGCGTCTCGACGCCGCCTGGCCTGCATGCCAGCCTCCTCACCTCAAGGAAACATGAGGAGATCACCACACCTCTATCTTTTACTTTAATCTTTTTTTATTTCTTTCCGTTGAGAGTTTCGTGTCTAGTTAAGTTTGTGCAAGCCGCGACCGACTTAAACGTCTTCGTTGACCCGAACTTTATCAGCGCACGCTCAACTCTCATATCCAGCCAACGCCCAAGAAGACATCACATTGACCGACCACCAACCAATCAGCAACCTCGGGAAAGCCCCCTTTTTGAAGCGACACAACCAAAGGAATTCCCAAAGGCAACGCGCAAGTAACCTCCAGAATCGTACTGAACTGGTGCATTTTGATATAAAGTTTAATAACCTCTTTGAGAGACTCAATACGAGGGTTAATTAAGTGATTGATGGTTGTTCAGGTCTAAGCAAATGCACATTGCTATAACTTGGGACTTCATATTTTCATTCCTTTAAACTCATTCTTTCCTCACTTTCTCTTTCTGCAACCTGTGTGAATGCGTGTGTTTTATGTTGGTTTAGTTTGTATGTGTTAGGTTTATCCATTAAAATCATATTTTTATTAGAAAAGATAAGTATCTTGTGTTTCGTGCTTACAAGTTACTGCCTTAAACTGCTGATTTTGCTACTGTGCTAATATATAGTGTTTTCACTATATTCTGGATAGCAATATCCATTGCAGAGCGTCTGTTAGACGGCTGCTGAATGAATCGCGGGTCGACTCAAACAGCCGTAAAACAGCGATTCTGTTCAAATTCCCTGAATCATATTCGATTCCCTTTGAGCTAAATTATTATGTAATTAATCCCTATTACAATCCTACATAATTGGTGGAGAATGCGGGCAGTTTAATCTAAATTGTAAGCACAACCAAGTTATTTAATATTTTCTATTTCTGTGGATGAGAGCGTCTGAGTCTAGACTGTATGTGCGTGTGTGTGTGTGACGTAAGCAGCGCGGCCGCCCGCTTGAATGAATGAAACCTAGAGTGAATGCAGAGGACGGTAACTCGAGAACGTCTCTCTACTTTTTAAACTGTAGTAAGTTAGTTTAAAGTTAACGTCTGAGATCGTACAATAAGGTCGAAATTGAGCGCGTCCCTCATTTTCTGTAATGCCTTATCTATAGTTGAATTAATGTCATTGCGTGTTCCAGTGCCATTCAATTGCTATATTCCCGGCAGGGAATCTCAGTCACCGTTAGCTGAACGGAGCTAAACTACAGTAAATAAAAGTGAAAATAAATCGACGGATAAAGAATAGTTTGAGCGTGTCCCTCAATCTATTTTTAAAGGCCTTATTATTCATAGTTTAATTGTCAATGCGTGTTCCATTGTCAAAGCAACTATGTAATTTGACTCCCCTGGTTAAACATTAGAAATAATGCTTGCCTGTTTGTGTCTGTTCACTAAGTGAAACAGTGCGATTTAAACGGGAGTGTTTTAAATCTTGATCAAGTAAAGTTTAACTCTAAACAACAGCGAATAAAATCTGTTGTGTCTACGTGCTCAGAGAAACTGGCACGGAGATTTATGATCCGCCGAGATCATTTATTATTTTGTTTCCTCATTTGCAGCGCCAAGCTGCCACTTAAATAAAGTTTAAATCCAACTCTGAACGAACTAAGAGTTTAAAGCGCCACATCGCAAAACCAACTAGAAGTGGTCTTGTTATGTGTACAGTGTTGAAATGCGCTGCCATTTCATGTAACATGCTTAACTGAACTTGCAATGTAATGCTTCATGTGCTTAGCTCACTATAGTTTGTTTTGGTTGCCGTAGCTACGATGGTGACTCGGAAGTCTTAACCTACTTCCGGAGCAACTCTGAACTGCACGCGCAGCACATTGACGTCATACTATAAACAAACTCTACGGTGTTGCTATTGCTAAGCTAACGAAACTGTTGCTTTTACATTGAAGTCTATGCTAAAGATTAGCCTCAAAGGTTAGCAGTTAGCATTAACATCCAGTGGTTGAATAAAGTGTGTGTGGGCAAAGCTAAAGTGATTTAACCCTTTAAACCCCTGAACTAATACACCTGTTGGTCTATTTTTCTGTCCTATTTCTCAATTTTCTAACTTTACCACTTTATATGCATTTTACTAGAAAGGGGAATATTACTTCACAATTATTAATTGTGACAAATTGAAATTTAATTCAAACATTAAATTTATTTGGACTCATTTTAATTTCCTCATCTGGTCATTTCATATGATCATTATTTCTAGTATTCTCTCTTTTAGGTCAATCATTTTAGGTACTAATAAGCCTTGAACTTTGAAAGTTAAGGGTAACTTATTTTACCTAATTGATTTGTTACCCCTATCAACAGATTCTATTCAGAATCACACTTACTCATTTCTTTAATTGCGTTTTTACCCCTATTGCTTCCTTTCTTGGTTATACAATTAACCTCCATTTTTATTTTATTTTATTTGTTTAGTTATTTTGTGTTTTTCCTCCTGCATTTAATTTCATTTTGATTACTTTGCCGTTTATTACTTTTAATTTCACTTTACCCTACCTTTCTCCTTTACCTCCTTGTATCCTAGCTTGGGAACGACACACCTGAGCTTTAATAGGAGACATTGTTATCCCTCGCTACGAGTTCAAATAAATTAGAAAGACAACTCTCTTTCACTCAAATTTTATCGGTGTTTCATTAGTTGTGCAGCAACTATAAACAACACGCTACTCGTAGTCGGGTATAACAGCCACGCAGCCTATGAGTGGACCCAATCCACTCAATTTGCTAAGTCTCCTTCTCTTCCTTTCTACCCAAGTCTCTCCTGCTTTCTCTCTTCTGTACTCGTCACATTTGCAGGGACCTGTAAGAACCATCAATCGATTCTAAGTGAATGAAATGCAAAATCTTGTCAAAGAACAGTAATCATCCTTATGAATTTGATTGTAATCAAACCCTCTTTCGTTCTTCCTAACCTCCCTGAATTTGAAAACGCATTCCAAATTTTTGCATCTCATCCCATACTGAGATCAATTATTAGACATAAGTGTTGAACACCCGTTGTTTTCGAAGCCTCCTTGGTAAGCGGTCCAACTGTAAGGTGTTCGGTGTCAATCCTGTCAGACTAAGAAAAGAGATACCAGCATTATTATTATATTCTCACGTCTCGAACAGAGATATAATAATATTGTTTACCTTTTTACAAAATCTAAGCAACATTCCTCCCATTGGAAAAGGGAATTGTTTTATTTCACTGAAGTGTTTTCACCTTTTTCTCTTTTTTTCTTCTTCCTCATTAGAGTGACGAAGTCTTCACATCCCTAGTCTACCTAGACACCCTGAGACCAACACTATCATCGCCACACTTCATTAGGGGTTCACAATCACTGACACAACACTTAGTTGTCCCACCACACATAGGCTTCTACTTCACACAGATCTGTGTCAGTCTCCCTTCTCCTCAGCGTGCAAACATGCCACAGACTGCAGACCCCCTTGCCCATGGGGAAGATGTGAACACTTGGCTGAGAGGCATGACGGACAGCCTCACCCCCAAGACCTTTGAACTGTTATTATTCTTAATGAGAAGGTTCCTGACACAAGATTCAAGCCAGAACAACAACCACGAGGAGCTAGTCAAAATCACCAGCTCCCTAAGCGATGCCTTCACAACCCAGTTGAAACTGAGCGACAAGAACATCACCCATCTCCTAGAGGAGCTGTCACGTGCTCAACGCCGCATAGACAAGCTGGAAGTGAAAGTTCAAGATCAACTCAAAGCACCCAACGAGAGGGAGCAGGAAACAACGGAACAAGTTAAAAAGCTCCAAGCAGCCCTGGCAACAGCTCAACTTGACCAGCAACAAGCAAAGGCTGCCCAGGGAGACCTGGTAAACAGACTCCAGTATGCCGAACAGCTACTAGAGAAAGCCAAGAACGACATCAGCGACAAGAATGCTGAAATCAGTGCCTTAGGAAACCACCTTGAAAGGTACAGCACTGAAATAGACAATCTGACCCAACATCTACATGATGTCAACGATGAGCTCTACATGGTCAGAAAAGAACTCAAAGATGCTTGTGAGCTGAAACAAGAGCCAAGAAGAGCGAAGCATCTCTCAGCCTCACCACTGCTGAGCAGAGCTAAGTCTCACATCCAAGAACTGGCATCCAATGAAAGAAGCGAAGGGCCACCACCCGAAACCTCACTGGCCTTCGCCACACAGCTCTTTCCTGTCACCGAAAGCAGAGACCCCATCCAAGCAGACCTTGGAGCTGCACATGGGTTGACCTTCAAAGACCTCAACAAGCTGTCTAAAAGCATCAGCCAGTTTGACCCGAACTCCAAAGAGGGCCACGACATCCAGGCCCACCTGCAAGATATTAATTTTCATTTAGAAATGAGACCTCATGTGACTGACAGAGACAGGTTGTACCTCCTAAGAGCAACGTCAAGTGTCCAGGTACGAAACTTCATAGATCGACAACTCAGTCACACAAAGTCAAACTACCAGCTACTTTGTGAGGTCCTGATCAAAGAGTTTACAGACCCTGAGTCTGAATATGGACTGTTAACTGCCTTGGAGACCAAACAAGGTCGACAAGAGACACCACAAGCCTACTATAACCGGCTCCGAAAAGCCTACTTCGGTGCACACAACAAACCTGACCTTGAAGAAGAGGTGAGCTTCAAAAGCCTTTTTCTGAAAAATCTGCACCCTGGAGTCAGTCGTCACCTCTGCGTCATGGCCTGTCCGCGCTCCATGACCATCCAACAGTTGCGCGATCTAACACAGAAGGCCTACACCAAGCAAAAGTTGACCTCAAAGAAAGGTAACAAAACCTCCACACTCTTGAACTCTGTAACCGAAGACTCAAGCCTTGCACTGGACGACACCCAGTGGCATCACAACACCCGAGTCTTCCATCAAGAGCAAAGAGAACGTGAGCCCCATGTCCACAACAGCTATCAGCCCAACCGCTGGGAAAAGCCATGGGACCAGCCACACTTCTCAAGAAGCCCAAAAGAAAGGATCAGCTGGAAACCTAACTGGACGTGCAAAGCCAAACGACCGGCTTGTCCAACAACAACTAGAATGGGTAAGCAAAGACAGAACCCACATCAGCACCACTTAGACACCCACAGTGCTAAGTCTACACAAGAACAAGACTGTTCACCCTCAGAAGACATGGAACAAGTCATGAAACAACTGAAAGAGTTCCTTGAAAACCAGCTAGACACAAATGACTAGAAACAGAAGTCATGCTCGCTGTGACCAGCGACAGAACGGAAGGCCGACAATCACCTGGTACACCACCGCATCAGAGATGACAAGCACCTGTTCAACAACCACCCAGAACAAACAAGTCTCTCACGGCCAACCGCTGATGAAAACTCTGAGGTACCAAAGAACATCACCTCAGTCACCCATCACTTACAAAGAAACTGTCAAATGAACTTCAACTCCATGAACCACATTCATGTCTGTGCAACAGCAACCACTAAAGCACAGAAGGTCAGAAAGTCTGCCACAACCAGAAGGCATCACAAGTGAAATGCAACATAGGAGACAAAGTTTTGCACCCCAGCTTCACACAGCCATGCCAAACTACCTCCGACTGTCTGCTAAAGAACTTCCTGCCTTGCTGGACTGACCCCCATCTGAACACACCCTCATCCAAGCCAAGGATGCAGAGAGCATCTTCACCGACCTACAAGAAAAGGGGGAGCCAAAACAGACTGAAACAGATCTGACCATACATACACTACACAATTAACTTTCACACCCAGAGGTAACCACACCTACTGATAACACCTTTGACAAACATATTCTTCCCACGAGTAGAATATTCAAATCTCAGTTTAACATAGTTTTACAACATGCAACTAGCCTCACCCCAGGTAGAACACCTGACACTATGTTAAGGTACATGACACATCAGCTGCACCTGCCATCCTAGCTCAATAGTACTCGCAACCCTGACTAGGAAAACCCGCAGCTAATTTTCTTTGTTTTGTTTTTTTCCTCTTGCCTATTGCTTTCCTTCCCCTCTTGCTTTAGCAGGTGAAACTCCTAGCCACCCTACAAGGGTCAAAGGTCTGATATTAGGATTGACTTGCCACACCTAATATCCGCAAGCCATTCTAAACTGAATGGGAGCCAGAGAGCTCCATGCAAGATAGGTCAAATCATTTTACCACAGATGTCACCAGAACGTCTCTAAATTTAAAACCTTAAATAAACAAACAAATTTAATCACAAAATTTGATCAAAGCATCATTATACGAGAACAAATTTGAACAACAATTTCTATGTGAATTCGACCATTTTCCAGGTACTACATGTACCCGAATAACGTAATGCCATGCACCGGTACAGTAACTGTCCTGGAAGTGTTGTCTTGTTGTTTGCTGTGTTTCTGCCTGCTTCTTCTGCCTTTGTTTCTCCAGCGCTCGTCGATGTCTTCTGCCAACAACACATCACCGATCGAAAGGGGGATATGTAGTATTTCAGCGAGAATCAGACAATTTAAGAGAGTCTATTAGAAGTTAGGACACTTCTACAGACGTACATTCCAAGAGGCCCGTCATAAATCTGACGTTTCATAGCTGGCGCCAGAACGCCAGCCTGAAGCAGACCTAACTAACCAAGAACTTGCAAAATTAACACAAAGACACTTCTTCATAATCAAATCCTTCGAATAAGGAGATTGTCAAATTTGGAGCAAGTAACCAAGATTAATGGTCAAAGAGATGCACATTTTGAACATCACATGATTAAAGTCATTAGCGATATGGTTGGTTTTCCCCCACACACAGGACACAACGGAAATTCCTTCCCTAAACTTTTGACCTCCCAGCTTAGAGAACAGACCCTCACAGAAGGGCACAGAAAACTGTCTATTGATGTACATATGCACCCAAAATTATGCTTAAAGGACTCATGAGCAACTCATCATTTCTCTGCATAATTTCCTATTCATATATGTAACCCATACATTTGTCTATTATGTTTTAATCACTCATTGTGTATGTCCCTTTTGATAACTCTTGAATAGTTTAATGGTTTATATTGATGTTTGATATGTCCGAGTTGGAAATCGCATTCTCAAAATGTTCCTGTAATTCAATTCTTTGCGAAATGTATTATAGTCTTGTTATAGAAATCATATCCAAATTTATCTCTGCAAAGAGCGGGAATTTGGGATCACGGGACTAATAAGATAACATTGGGATTTGTGGTTTGGAAGGTGAAACCAGCAGCCCACCGGAGTTCAGCCAATGTTCTAATTGGTCAAGACATCATTTTGGGAGGTGTCCAAAGGCTGAGTTTAAAAACTCAAGGACACCCTCAAATCTCTCTCTTATCTCTTGCAACTTTTCTCACTCCTTACAACGCTCTTCACGTGCTTCGCGCCGCCGCGTCTCGACGCCGCCTGGCCTGCATGCCAGCCTCCTCACCTCAAGGAAACATGAGGAGATCACCACACCTCTATCTTTTACTTTAATCTTTTTTTATTTCTTTCCGTTGAGAGTTTCGTGTCTAGTTAAGTTTGTGCAAGCCGCGACCGACTTAAACGTCTTCGTTGACCCGAACTTTATCAGCGCACGCTCAACTCTCATATCCAGCCAACGCCCAAGAAGACATCACATTGACCGACCACCAACCAATCAGCAACCTCGGGAAAGCCCCCTTTTTGAAGCGACACAACCAAAGGAATTCCCAAAGGCAACGCGCAAGTAACCTCCAGAATCGTACTGAACTGGTGCATTTTGATATAAAGTTTAATAACCTCTTTGAGAGACTCAATACGAGGGTTAATTAAGTGATTGATGGTTGTTCAGGTCTAAGCAAATGCACATTGCTATAACTTGGGACTTCATATTTTCATTCCTTTAAACTCATTCTTTCCTCACTTTCTCTTTCTGCAACCTGTGTGAATGCGTGTGTTTTATGTTGGTTTAGTTTGTATGTGTTAGGTTTATCCATTAAAATCATATTTTTATTAGAAAAGATAAGTATCTTGTGTTTCGTGCTTACAAGTTACTGCCTTAAACTGCTGATTTTGCTACTGTGCTAATATATAGTGTTTTCACTATATTCTGGATAGCAATATCCATTGCAGAGCGTCTGTTAGACGGCTGCTGAATGAATCGCGGGTCGACTCAAACAGCCGTAAAACAGCGATTCTGTTCAAATTCCCTGAATCATATTCGATTCCCTTTGAGCTAAATTATTATGTAATTAATCCCTATTACAATCCTACAAATGTGTTGAGTTAACATGTTCCTTTGAATAGAGAAGAAGGCTGTCGACAGAACGCTGTGTTATCATCCAGGCTCCTGGCATAAATATTGTGCTATCATGTTTTTAAAGTGATAGTTCACCCCAAAATGAAAACTGTCATCATTTACTCATCCTCATGTCGTTCCAAACCCATAAGACTTTAATTTTTGATATTACAAGATACAAGATATTTTTAATGAAACCTGAGAGATTTCTGTCTGTCTGTTGAAAGTCAGTTCACACAAAACTTCAATGCTCTTAAGAAAAAAAAAAAAGAAATGCAAAGTCGACACTTTAATCCAAGTCTTCTGAAGAAAGCCTATTGAAACATTATATGATGAACAGATTTAATTTAAACTTTTATTTAAATATAAATATAGATATATGGAGCACGCAAATTTACAAATTATTTAAAATACACTTAAATGATGATTATAAATATATATATCTTCATTTGTATTTTAAAGATAAACAAAAGGTTTGGAGAGACATGAGGGTGAGTAAATGAACTATCCCTTTAATGCTGTTGTTTTTGCTAAAGGATATTTTTTGCTTTTATTTCTATAGCTCTCAAATATATCTGGACTCTTGTAATAATTTTAATGGTTTTTGAAGGTCATGTTGAGGAGTATCTGGGAATGAATTATGTGTTAGGAATTAAAAAGGTCATTTTGGTTTACTAGACATTGCTTTCTATTGTATGAGCACTTCATGAGAAAGGTGTTTCAGTTAATAATGCATTAAATATCAGTCTGTTTCTCACACAGAGCTAATAAATGAATCATACCTATGCAGTACATTTTCACGTATTTTATTATATTATTTTATATATATATATATATATATTATATTTTTTTTATTATATAAGTATTATATTTTATACAAATTTTAAATTTTAGATGGAAATCTTAGATGAATTTAATTAGCTTTTGCTTTTCACAATACTGTAATAAAAAAAAAATACTGAATTAAACAACCCCCGTTTGGGTTTTTAGCGAAACCAGAATGTAATTGTATTTTATTTTAGGGGCAAAAAAACTTTTTAAATGTAACATTTTTAATAGTTTTGATTATTATATATAGTCAAATCAAAATTTATTCAGACACCTTTAACATTATCACAGTTTATTTGCTATAGTTTAGAAAAATGGTAATAAAATAGGACAATAACTCAGAGTTAAACTGTGTCAGAACAAATTCATCTTGATAATCACAAATTAACTACAGTCAAACCAAACTGTATTCAAACACCTTCAAAATGTCTCACATTATCACAGTTTGTGTCGTTTAGAAAATGGTAATAAAATATGACAAGAAATCAAAAGTTAAACTGTGTCAGAACAAATTCATCTTAATATTGTCAGATAACTTTGATAGAAAGGTATGTAACAAAACATGGTCAAGCCAAAGTTTCAAATCAAATTTTTGTCCCCATTTTGGCTGCACTTTTTATCAATTTTACTGTCCATTGTATGAAGAGTTTTTAGGTATAATGTCACAGTTTACTTTATTTTACTATCCTCACTAATGTAAATGAACTATAGTGTCCTGTACTCACTAGTAAAAAAAAATAAATGAAAAATTATATCTGAGGTCTGTATAATTTTGGTTTGACTGTATGTTGGTTGCAGGATTACAGCTATCATTTTATCCTCCTCAAGTGTGTAACTTGACATCATGTTAGATTTATTATATCTTTGGGGGACATTTGTCAGTCATAATGTTTTTTTTTTTTTTAATAAGGTTTTGTGTTAAGGGTAGGACTTAGGGTTAGGGGATAGAAATGACTGCTTGTACAGTATAAAAAACATGACACCTAAGTCCCCACAAAACATGGAAACTCAACGTGTGTGTGCACATATGTTATATTATTATTCAAGACCAAAATTATTGTAAAAAACACAAAATCTCAAAGGTTTAAAAATGCTGACATGATTTTTGTGACCTTCCTAATCTTATTGTGAGTGAGTTTCCCATTGAGGAGTCTGTACATTTTTTTTCTGGACACTGATCAATGTTATTTTGGGCTCGTTGTGTTGGGTGCTGATAAACAGACAGCAGAGCATGAGAGGTGGAGTGCTGTGTCTTAACCTCTCATTACCCTCTTCTGACATCTAACATTCATTTACTGACACCCTCAAAGAACTTCATCCTGATAACCAAACACAACTAATGAGCCTGCAGAGCATCAAAGCTAATGTCTCCTCCTTGATCAGCTTGCTCTTGTCTCTTTATTTCTTTGTCTTGATCCCCCACCCACCCCCTGTTTCTCTATGTGTGTCTATCAGCTAATGCTGGAGGATGAACAGAACTTCCATTCCTGCAAATGCCATTGTCTCTTTATCTGTATGATAGAACTGCAGAGAGACTGCAGTATATTGAGAGTTATGATTTCTTAGTTTTTACATTGTATTCATGCATGTACTATTTAGTGTTGGTTAGTCACCACAATGCAAAGACATTAATAAAGAACACTTAAAGATAATTTAAGAAAAAATTGTATTATGTATGACAGTATTGCTTCTCCGGCTACAAATACGTTTTCAGTTAAAAAATATCTCTTAAAGTGAATGTGCTTGAGAGCTGTGATAAATAAATTAAGAAGGACCCAGACTCTAATTAAAACAGTGTTCCATCTCCTCACATGTTTTCAGCTTGACAAGAGAAAGGCTGTTTGGGCTCACACTCCTGTTAGCAACTGTTTAGTAGTAAAGGAACAGGTGTTTTTATCTTCAGTTTCTTTGCTAAAGCAGAAAGTCAGTTGAAGACAAGGCACTATTACTTACATCTTAAGATTTAATTCTTAACGGTATAAAGCAAAACAAAAAACAATGATTGATTTATTGTTGCAACATGCAGCATCATTATCATCTAGGACAATATATAAATACAGGATTTTTTCTGAAATATTGTTATTCTTTATCGCTCAAAATGTGAAGAAATATCAGCTGTTGTATACCACTATTCTATTAACATGTCTGATAAAATAACCAAGGTTCTGTATTTCAACACAAATCTTTATTTTGTGGAAAACAAAGTGATCAAAAGTACTAGCAATGTAACTACTAAAGCACGAAAGATCATTAAAATTTTGGAGGGGTACAGCTGTTAGAAATTAGAAAGTGTAGAGGTCCCTGCTTTGAATGACCTCAGCATATCTCAACACAGGACATCACTAGTTTCTCTCACAGCCCTGGTGTGATCTTTGTCCACTTTTCTTTCACTCTCTTTCATAGTTCAGTAATTGCAATTAGTTTCTTAGCCATAACTTTGTCACCAAGTATTTACCAGGGATTTTCAATCAGGTTTCGATCAGGCTGGCTATTTCATTATTTCAGTGTTCTTAGCTTCATCTGCTAAGAATCTGCTTTATCCATTTTGCAGTGTGACAGGGGACATTGTCTTTCATGAAAATTGAAGGCTGATTGGGAAGAAACTGCATGTTGCTAAAGGAGGTTTTTATACATATTTGCATTTGTACCTGTATAAGAGAACCTTGGATCAGTTCTCTTCTCTCCACACAACATACTCCCCAGCAAAGGTGAGCCTAGGCTTTTGATTCTTTCTGTCGACAATAGCCTTGGTCATTCCCAAGCACTTTCACTCCGACTTCTCTTAAACATCCTGAGACAGATCTTTACCTTGTTCATTACTGAACTGGTGTACAGTTCCAGCTGCGGTGTTGAATCAATTCCCCTTCTGTTAGGATAACTTCAAATAGGACTAAGCAGTGACCTTAAAATTTAGAAAGTTGTAGGTTGATCTCCACTGTACATTCCCGCTTAAAATTCCATCACTTTTTTAAATTTACATTCTTATATTACAATTCACATCTAAAGTTCAATTATTTTTTCATATTACCCATACATCTCAGAGAGTTTTGGCTAAATTAAAATGGCTAATGGCTGGTTTTATTCAAATAAATAAATATTTATTTATTTATTTATTTATTGTTATTTATTTAAATTTTGCATTATTTAGCATCACTTAATCAATTTAAATACATTTCTTAACAAAAATATTTTTATTGGCTAAACCAGGTTAAAAAAAATGGTTCTTTAAGGGTAACAATTGCCAGGTTCAACATGATCTCATGACAAAAACGTACCTGAGGGAACTTTTTCACAACACACAAAATACGTACAACCATGTACATTTTGTGACATCTTCAATGTGAAATGTCCACTGAGTAGCGCTAAAAGAGTGTCTGTTTGTTTGTTTTTCCCCTGGAACAGATAAACATATTATTTGACAAACAAAATTATTTGATCCCCTGCTGATTTTGTACGTTTGCCCACTGACAAAGAAATGATCAGTCTATAATTTTAATGGTAGGTCTCTTTGAACAGTGAGAGACAGAAAAACAACAAAACAATCCAGCATTTAAAAAAAAATATATTTAAATTAATTTGCATTTTAATGAGCGAAATAGTTATTTGATCCCCTATCAAACAGCAAGATTTCTGGCTCCCAGCTGTCTTTTATACAGGTAACGATCTGAGATTAGGAGCACTCTCTTAATGGGGAATGTTCCTAATCTCAGTTTATTACCTGTATTAAAGACACCTGTCCACAGAAGCAGTCATTCAGATGACAAACTCTCTACAATGGTCAAGACCAAATAGCTGTCTAAGAATGTCAGGGACAAGATTGTAGACCTACACAAGGCTGGAATGGGCTACAAGACCATTGCCAAGCAGCTTGGTGAGAAGGTGACAACAGTTGGTACGATTATTCGCAAAATAACTGATGGACAGGGACAATGGACAGGGCCATGTACCGTCAGATCTTGGGTGAGAACCTCCTTCCCTCAGCCAGGGCATTGAAAATGGGTCATGGATGGGTATTCCAGCATGACAATGACCCAAAACACATGGCCAAGGCAACAAAGGAGTGGCTCAAGAAGAAGCACATTCAGGTCCTGGAGAGACCTTAATCCCATAGAAAATCTGTGGAGGGAGCTGAAGGTTCAAGCTGCCAAATGTCAGCCTCGAAACCTTAATGATTTGGAGAGGATCTGCAAAGAGGAGTGGGACAAAATCCCTCCTGAGATGCAAACCTGGTGGCCAACTACAAGAAACATCTGATCTCTGTGATTGCCAACAAGTACTACGTCATGTTTTTTTGCGAAGGGGTCAAATACTTATTTCACTCATTAAAATGCAAATCAATTTATAACTATTTTGAAATGCGTTTTTCTGGATTTTTTTTGTTGTTGTTGCTATTCTGTCTCTCACTGTTCAAATAAACCTACAATTAAAATTATATACTGATCATTTCTTTTTTAGTGGGGAAATGTACAAAATCAGCAGGGAATCATATATTTTTTTTTCCCTCACTATACATATGGTATGTTTTATGTGACGTTGGTTTTGTACGTCACTGCAGTTCTGACTTGAAATGTCCGTTGAATGGCGCTATAACTCTAATGCTCTGTGGCGTTTTAAAATATTGTACCATCTGCACTACAAATAAACCTACCTGATAGTATGAACAAAAGGGAAGCATGCCGTTTTAGCTTGTTTTTCAATATCTCATCTTTCAGCTCTTTCATCGTAAGTCATGTTTCTCACGGAATTTGTACCCAAAGATCCCACATCCCAAGTCCAATTCTGTGCCAGCTGAGCTACCGAGCAAGCTTGTTATGTCCAAAAAGCGCAACATATAGCACTGTAATTAGGGCTGTCCCCGAATAGTCGAAGATTCGATGCATCGATATGCGGAGCCTGATTCGACCACCGATCTCACAGTCGAATCTTCGCGGGTGAAACGAGCATCATACCATTTTGGCAATATGGGGGTGCTCAATGTCTAATTGCACACAGAACTACTGGTTTTGTACGGTTATATTAAGTTATATACAGCCTTTGATTATGACAATGCAGTAAAAACAAAAGTGAAAAGAAAGAAGCGTTCAATAAATATTTTTAACGTGTTTGTGAATAAATCCAACCACCCCTGTGACAGATTTAATTTTCACTTTCCCTGATCCATGACGAGATGAGGACCATCTTGACGGCAGGGATTAGGCCGCGATCACACCGAACGTGTTTTTACAGGTGGAGGCGCCTCTTTTGAATGGTTTTCTGTTGGCAGTGAGCGTTCTGCGCGCTGCTTATGCGCCCCCGGCGCCTCGCGTTTTCGCCGCCTGCTGCACCTCGCGTTTTTGCAGGAGCGATCTGAGCGCCTGAAGTTGAAGAAAAAATCAACTCTGAGCGGAAAAACGCCCAACGTCATTCGCGTTCTTTTCCATTGTCCAATCGAATGAATGGAGAGGCGGGCCTTCTGTTGTGGTGACGAAAGTTTACCGTTGCTTAAAAAGTCCGGAGACTCCAAGAAATGGTGGAGAAACCTTTGGTGTCTATCGTGGGTAACCCGGAGCTGTATTATTTAGGGTTTCTGCTAATATGACAGTTTACTTAACAGCAAAAAACTAAGATTTTAGAGCGCTCGCGCTATAATCCTTTGATTTGACTGACAGGACAGCTGTTTTGGTCGTTGCTTAGCAACATAAAAAAAAAACGCAGCACACTGCTCTTTTATTAAAAGTCACCAAAAAAGGCAGTGCTGTGCGCCTCGCGTTTTTAGAAGTAAAAGACGCGTTCGGTGTTTTTATTTAAACCTAAATAAGTTCGTTTGTCAGTTGGCAGGCAGTTTTGGTCACTTTATTAAAAGTTGTTGCTGTGTGCAGTGTGTAAAATAAAATAAAATTAGTTTTACCCTCCTGCTGACTATAGTGTCGTGCCCCTCCTAACCCATTCACACACACACATAGGCCTAGACGATTCGACTATCGGTCGACTATAGAAAGATTCGAAAATTCTGATTCGACTATGAAAATTCATAGTCGGGGACAGCCCTAACTGTAATCATAACTGTGTATAAAAAATGATTACAAGTGCCCACTTTTTTACTGCCTCTAGTGTTCATTTCTGTTGTAAACTGCAGTGTATTAAAATTAATACAGTGTATTACTTTTGAAATAAAATCAAAATTTCTTCCTGTTACAGAAAAAATAGACAATTAGTCCAAATGAATGACAATTTTTGTTTTTAATTTGTGCCTTATTTGTGTTATGGCCAGTTTACTTTAAACTCAAACTTGTCCATTTAAAAAAACTAATTTAAAGGGGTCATCCGATGCCCATTTTCCACAAGTTAATATGATGCTTTAGGGTCCTAATGAAAAGTTTGTAATATACTTTGATTAAAAATTCTCAATGGTAGTGTAAAAAACACTCATTTTACCTGGTAAAAATGGCTCTGTTCTCAGCAAGAGATATCAGTACATGGCCCCTTAAATGAAATGAACCTCTGCTCACCCCGCCCCTCAGTTCTGTGGGGCGTGTCATTACATAGCACATGGGGTGTTGCCTAGACAGAAGTTCGGCAATTACGGCTTAAACAAGGCGTTTCTGAATGGTTAGTAAACTTAATGTCACTTTGATATATCTTTGTATGTACTGGCAGGATAGCGTACTGAGAGAGATACAAACACGATGTGTTTACTGAGGTATAGCTGGTTGAACAAGAGCAAATAAAGTGATCAATTAACATAACTTACCCCGTCGTAATATCAAAATACATAAATCTGAGTGTTATGGTCTTTAATCGTATGCAGTTGCAGGCTGTAAACACTATTTTGCAGGTATTGCGTTAAAGTTACCATTCTTAACGCAGTTATAACTGATCCAAAACGATTGAAAATAATTGTACATGACTTCATAATCATTAACAGACACCGTTTTAAACCATCTAGCGTTACAAAGCTAAGCTTAATGTAGTTTTACGACAACGTACACAGTTTGTACTGTAACTAGACACCTTAATGCATTGTTCATTATAAACGTGCGATTATGAATTATATTGAGACGGATTTACATAGAGAAGACGACATAACCATGTTCTCTGAGAGTGTAAGTTACACTTTAATTCATCGTGAAACGTGCTTACTTTAGCACATTATTAGAAAAGGCGATTAGCAAAGATTCATAGAAAAAGAAATTACACTCACTTCTTCTGGTAAAGATGAGGCAGGAATACGAATAGTTCATACAGATCCATTTTTCAGCAGCAGCTTCTCTTATAATGGTGAGAAATGATTCACGTAAACATAAACCTATTTAGGTAGATGGGCGGCATCTGAGCCACTGTCCTCAGTGGCTCAGATGTCGGTAGTAAATGACTGCTGTGTTTGCTGTTACACACATCAACTGTACTCCACACTCGCTTAGGCGACATTCTGCTCCAGCGTCGAAACAATGGCTGACAGTTTACTTCTCACTCGAGGCAGGTCTATGCTAAAACACTACTGTCTATCATCTGTCGTGGGAGCGGCCTCTGTCGGTGTGACGGCACAACGACGGGCATCTGAGAACGGCTCTATATGAGAAGCGGCAAATTATTTTACTAAATTAAAAGAAAACTACTGGGTGGATCTTTGTCATTTTAGGGTGGTTGTGCACACACATTCCTAACACACATTTCAGTTCAAACAGCTATTAAAAGTGCATGTGGCACCCGATGACCCCTTTAAGACATTGCATAAGGCAGAGTAGTACCGAAGAGTTTATAGGTGGTGCCCTATGTGACTTAACCATGTAAGTCATGTTCCCCGTTCAACATCCTTGTTAATCATGGACCTACATTCTTATCAATCAGATTTTAGTGTTATGTTTAGAAGTAGGATTAAGGTTTAGTTTTAGGGGCTTGAACAACATTCTTATCGACATGAACAACATTTACTTGTGATTGTAAATCTAAATTATGATAGATGCTAGACTATGGATGTGTTTTCGTGTGGTACTGGTCTGTTTCTGTAGGCAGAAGATTAAATGTCCATGTGAGTTAGTATGTATGAACATAAATGATTTAAAAAAGAAGCCAGTGAACATTCATGTAAAACTACCTAGAATATGTGTACTGACCTTTCGGGAACATTCAGATCTCTGTGATTGAGATGTCGAATCTCATTATCCGTTCTGCATATTGAAACGGGCATACTGTCTGACGTTTGGTTCCGGCACATCAGAATCAAGATGCCATGTGTGAACTAAATACAAATGCAAATGAGATTTGTGGGCAAGGTTGTCAGCAAATAATGGTCTGTTCTTTCATGCAAATAGCTTCTGTAAATAATGACAAAATGTAGATTTTTGTGTGCTATTCCTTTAAGATTCATCATGTTGGTTACACTAACATAATGAAGTGTACATGCAGCAACTATCCAGCTTTGAGGTTTAAATCAGAAATCACCTTAACCAGGTCAAAGGTCAGGGTTTCTGAGGATGTTCTAACATTCCACAGTTCAGCAGATAGCGTGTGAATGTGTATGTGTGTAGTGTTACTTGTGTATGCATGTACATGTGTCTGTGTGTGTTTTAGCCTATTTGTTTACTAGTCCTTATAACACAATCCCTTTTCATCCTTTCAGGGCCGCTTCCAAAACCTGACGGAGAGCTAGGCTTAAGCTGACCGATCCCTGTTTCGTTCCTCCGATCAATTTTCCAATACGGCTGAAACAGCAGCGCCTTGTCCGAATTCACACACGGAGAGATTAATCTGTGCCACCTGCTGATATAGAAGCCAGGGTTGCTGGAACTTGTATTTAGTACTTTCTCTATTACTTCTCTCAAAGTGTTTTTCATGATAACATGTGCTTGTAAGATAAGAGAGAGGCTGAAAAAATAATAATTTGTTCTGAGGAGCTGGCAAATTGCTGGCAAGTGTAAGGGGTTGGTGTTAAAAATGGGGCGATGTTTTTAGAGCGTGATAAACTAGGCTGATTTAACCACACCATAACAGTCTTTGGGTGAAAGCATAATTACTGATTTGCAGTAGGTTGTAGTTGTTGTTTTTTTTTAGAGTGCTGCCGATTATTTCTGAAATCTGCCATCGTGCCCTTGAGCAAAGCCACTTAACCTCAGGTTGCTCCAGGGGTTTGCCCCTGTAATTAATTCATGCTGTTCTTCTGTGGTGACACTGTGTGAAAGTCGTGGAAAGGTATTGCGCCAGTCCTAGTCACCTCGTATCTTTACTGTAGAAGAAACCCAGGCTCATTGGAAAAAAGCAACTTGCCAACAGTTCTCCAAAAACAATGTACTATACATGTAATACATGTCCAGCTGAAATGAACCTACTTTGCATCACATAACCAGCTGCATATGTTCTGATATAGTAAACTTGCTTGGTAGCCCACCTGGTTACAATAGCATTTTTATCTCAGTTTTGATTTAGTCTATGGGTATGTTATTTTCAAACTTTTACCTTAACACATGATTTGTAAGCTAATATATTTTGAGGTTTGCATCACATAACCATGCGTATGTTTGGCTCTTCTAACATAGTAAACTTGCTTGGTAGCTCACCTGGTTACCAAAGCATTTTATCTCATATTTGTTAACCCTTAAATGCATTAATGTTTCACCAATCATTATTGCATATTCGGGTCTTTAGCGACCCGGACCTATATCCAGCACGGATGGACCTTAAACTTCTGCAATAGCAAAAAACTCTTTTGATATTTTAAGAACAATTAAAAAAGAATAAAATAAAACATATTTCATTAGCTTTTGAAAAGGGTTCAGTTTGAGCAGATGATTTTACCATCGCCGTCAATCTCAGAGCGCACTTCCACAGTAGATTAAGCATCTGGCTCATATTCGCGATCTCAACCATATTCTCAAAACTATAGTTTTTAATGACTTCAAAGTCAATATTTTGATTGCTGGCAGTTTATTCACCACATCCATCATCAAATAACAGTGGCATTTATATTTTATTGCGTACAGTAATTGCTCTGCAGTAAAACCATTCAAACCAGTAAAATTTTTGTTGATGATATTCTTTTGTTTTAGGCCTGCAATAATTATGAGTGAAACATCACATCATTATTGTCCATCAAACAGTGCCACCTTGAGGAATAAAGGCGAATTGCACGTATTAAGTCATCAGATATTTACAGATTTTTGCGCACAAAAAATATATTTACACTAATACACACCTCGGGTCTCTGATGACCCTATACATTTATTTTTACAAAAAAATGAATGTGAAAACAAATATTCTTTTAGGTTTTATTCTTGTTATATTGTTTATAATGAATAGATTGAGGAACACTAAGAAAGTTGTCATCAAACTTAAAAAAAAAGAGGGTGGGTTAGGAAGGAGGGTAGTAAATAATGTCCCGGGTTGCTAAAGACCCGAGGAATGCATTTAAGGGTTAACACTATCAGTTAAATTTAAAGTTGAATTTAGTGTATGGGGTATGTTATTTTTAAACTTTTACTATAGCACATGATTTGTAAACTAATACATTTTGAGGTTTCATTATCACATGAACAGCTGCATATGTATGGCTCTTCTGATATAGTAAACTTGCTTGGTAGTCCACCTGGTTACAAAACCTTTTATCCCACTTGTGTTTTTGTCAGCAATTTCAGTCAGATTTAGGGTTGGCTTTAGTGTATGAGGTACATTATTATTAAACTTTTGCCATAGTGCATAATTTGTTAACTAATATATTTTGATGTTTTTCCATAACCAGCTGCATATGTATGGCTCTTCTGATATAGTAAACTTGTTTGCTTACCTGATTACAATAGCATTTTTATCTCAATTTTGTTTTTGTTAACACTATCGGTTAGATTTAAAGTAGGATTTAGTGTAGGGAGTATGTTATTTACTAAACTGATAGAGCATTACCCTTTTGGTCCTAATCACAGACATTTCTGAACTGCCGTTATATGTATAACAACCAATATCATAAATGGAGTGTCTAAACACTAAGTGCAAATAGCCCGCCTTGTTGGCAGAGGCTATTTACACAAAGTCCACCGACCAATGTGTGATTGGGGTAGTCAACACTACAAAAGATGGCTGAGAGTTGTCAGCTCTAGAAAGGCATTTATTGTCAATAAAAATGAAGCACATAATTGAAAAGTTGAAAATAAAGTATCAGTTAGGGTTAGAGTTAGGGTAGGTGTAGGGAGGGCTTATTGTCCCAATAAGTCAGTGCCATTTAATAAATTGAATTAAAACTATAATTTACACTCAGTACGTAATTATCTATTGCTATTTGCACTTAGTGTAAATAACATCTACTGCTGCCAAAAGAAAATGATGCAGGTTTGGAATGACATGAGATTGAAAAAATACTGGCACAATTGTAATTTTGAGTGTATCTGTAAAATTAACCTTTACCATAAATCACATACTACTGTATATGCAAGCCAGGCTCATTGGAAATATGTGACTTTGCCTACTTTTCTGCAAAACCTGAAATATGTTGTTCCGGGTAGATTTTCCCCTATTCAGGTAACACATCCACAAAAAGAGCTATAAGCGATATTATTTTTTTCCTCCATTGCAGTTGCAAGTTTATTAAACAGCCCAGTGTCATAAAATAACAAAATAGCATGTTAAATTTTGAAATGTAAATTTAGCTGTGGCAATGTTTTATTATAGGCAGTGGCTATTTGCACTGAGTGCAAATACCAATAGATGCTATTGACACTATGTGAAAATAGCATATTTTCTTAACGATAGATTATATTTACACTAAGATACTGTGAACACAGCAATATTTTCTTAGCAATATGATATTTACACTATTTACACTACAAATATATTCTACTAAAAAAATTGCAGTATTCTTTGCAATAACATTAGTTAGAAGCTATTTTACTCCTTAGTGCAAGTGGCAGATATTTGCACCTCAGTATTGTAGTACATTATAAAACAGTGTGCAATAAAAACATATTGAGTGTAAATTATAATTTTTATTAAAATTATTAAATGGATCCCGCATTGGACAACCCTAACTTATAAACACCCCTGAGGCACTTTATTTTATACTTTTCAAATACTGCATTTTCTTCATTCTTTCAAAAATAAATGCCTTTCCAATACGTTATGTGATGTGAAACGGAAGTAAAACGGGTTTGGCAAAAGGCGGTTCAAACTCGGATCATGTCAAAAAGTCACTGCTACACACTTTACCACCTACGCCACTGGAGATGTTGCTCAGTAGGAGTTTTTTGTAATGTTGATTAGCCCAATCACATGTTTGTGGCCAACAAAGCGGGCTATTTGCACTTAGTGTAAATAGAGTAGACACTCCATTTTCCTTCTTTTGTTCTCTGAACTCAAAAGAAATTGTTGACAGATGGGGAATTTTACACTGTAATTACTGTACAATGGATAAGGACAGGTGCCTTCAAGGTTCAAAAGAATGCAAGAGCATCATAAAATGGTCCATACAACTTGTCCCAAGCTTGTGTGAATGACATTATTATTCAGTGATAATATTCTAATCCATATGCCGTTAACTGTTGAGTTAGTGAGTTTAATGGATGCCTGGTTTGTGAACGAAACATTCAGACTGGTTTTGTGAACTTGAGCAAATGATGCATTTAGAAATAGAACTTTGATGCTACCCTCATGAACTCTAATAAATAATAAAAAGAAGTGCTAGAGGATTATTTCAAGATTTTCCTCACACAAAGCTATCATATGTCTTGGAATACAGTGCAGTACATATTACTGCAATCAGTCCTGTAAAGGCTTATCACGTGTAGGTTATTTAGGTCTGCTGCAACTTTTGCCTGGAGGTTTTCTTCCTCTGACAGCTGTCTGAGAGGCTTCCAACAGGTTAAATACTCGACAACACTGCTACCAGGGAGATCACCATGGTGAGCAACACTGCGTCAGAGAGAAAGTCTTTTGTGGATGAGGTGTCAGCATACAGTCAGCTCCATTCAAATAGAGGGCTGAAAATTTAAAGTGACACCGTGTTGATGGAACAAATGGACTTGCAAATGTGAAAATTTCATTTTATTGAGCCAGGCTGACAAGCAGCCATGAAACAGATCATGTTAGGATGTTTTAACAGAGCAAAGAGTTGTATAAATATTTTAAGATGCAAGCATATCCTGTGTTTTCAGGGAAAATTATTTCTGATGAAAAATCATTAGCGCATTAAAACGATTTGCATTTATTGTGACTAACTGGTCTGTGTGGTACAGTTAACTAATGAAAAAAAGGACATTTAAATTGGATGAATTTATCAAAGTTTGCAAAGGAAACTGCAGTGTTGTAGATGATTTCTTACCAACACATTGATTTTAAAGAGGAAATGACCCATTTCTTCGGAAAATTACACTTTTATTGCTGGTACAATTTAATTGGCCTGGTTTACAGCTCTGCAGAGCTGACTTGACTTTTTCGTAGATGAGTATTTATTCAAAATAATCTTCATATCCTATTAAAGGAATAGTTTACCCACAAATGAAAATTCTGTACATACCATCATGGTGTTTCAGACCAGTATACTGTATGAAACACACAATATTTTAGATCTTTTCCATACAACCAGAAATCATAGTGACAAGACAAAGGCACCTACACTCTTAAAAATAAAGGTGCTTCAAAAGGTTCTTCACAGCGATGCCATAGAAGAACCATTTTTGGTTCCACAAAGAACTGTTCAGTCAAAGGTTCTTTAAAAAAAACATCTCTTTCTTACCTTTTTATAATATAAAGAACCTTCTTTCGCCACAAAGAACCTTTTGTGAAACAGAAAGGTTCTTCAGATGTTAAAGGTTCTTTATGGAACCATTTAGACAAAAAAAAGGTTCTTCTATGGCAATGTGAAGCACCTTTATTTTTAAGAGTGTACAAGCCCTACAAAGGCACCTTAAAAGTGTTCCATATGACTTTCTTATTATATAACAAGTCTCCCAAAGTTATACAGTATGAAATACTGACAGATACCTTTGGGAATAAAAACTAGAAACTACTTTAAATTAGCAAAAAAAAAAAAAAAAAAAGTTAGCAAAACATTGCTAAGACATATCGAGCTCCAGGTGGACATGAAATTTACACTGTTGCTGTAAGCTTCATGAAATGTGCATGTGAGAATGTGCACAATGTGTTATTGTGTGTGGTTCTGTGTATTTTGTCAACAGACCACAAACTAACCTTGCTGAATGTGATGTTTGCAAGCTCTAGTTTACATTTTATTAAAGGAGAAGTTCACTTTCAGAACAAAAATTTACAGATAATTTACTTACCCCCTTGTCATCCAAGATGTTCATGTCTTTCTTTCTTCAGTTCGTAAAGAAATTATGTTTTTTGAGGAAAACATTTAAGGATTTCTGTCCATATAGAGGACTTCTATGGTGCCCGCGAGTTTGAACTTCCAAAATGCAGTTTAAATGCAGCTTCAAAGGGCTCTAAAAAAAACCCAGCTGAGAAAGAAAGGTCTTATCTAGCGAAACAAAAAAATAAAATAAAATAAAAAATGTAAAAATGTATATACTTTTAAACCTCAGATGCTTGTCATGTCTAGCTCTGCGTGTACTCTTTCACGAGTTCGCCCTTACATCTAATCTGCTTGAGCGAGTATTAAGCATATTTTGGCGTGCTGTCCTGGGGAAGGGTTCCGGGCCGGAATACAGGCCGGAACCAGAAAACTCCCCCTGCTAGTGTAGGATCGAAACAGATTAGAAGTGGGGAGTAGGGGTGGAGGAGGGATGCCAAGAAACTATCGCTGGATGGAGGTAAGACGGCTGGTAATATATATAGAGGATGCGCTGATTGAATGATTGGTTAAACAGGTTGCACCTGTGCCGAATGGGTTGATTATCTGATCGTGCTCCTCCTGAACCTTGTTTAATCAAACATCATGTGTAATCCGGTTCAAGACAGTTAGGGTAGGTCAAAAAACTCCCATCTCATTTTCTTCTCCAACTTTAAAATCGCCCTACATCGCTGTTTTACCTTTTTTTGTGAAGGCCGTTTGATCCTCTTTGCACGTTCACTTTTTGTAAACACTTGGTCGGTACTTCTGCAGCGATGAAGGGCGATTTTAAAGTTGGAGGAGAAAATGAGATGAGAGTTTTTGACATACCCTAACTGTCTTGAACCGGAATACACAGAGTTCACGCAGAGCTAGACAAGATGAGCATTTGAGGTTAAAAAGTATATAAATTGTCTATTTATTTTTTTAGAAAATAACCAATCATTTCGCTAGATAAGACCCTTCTTCCTCGGGATCGTTTAAACTCCTTTGAAGCTGCATTGAAACTGCATTTTGGAAGGTCAAACTGGCGGGCACCATAGAAGTCCACTATATGGAGAGAAATCCTGAAAAGTTATTACATATATTTTAAACTCTACACTCTACAATTAAAACATCTTTGATAATGAATATACCTCTTTTAATGTTGCCACTTTGGCATCAGGCATGATGTTATGGGGGAAAAAATCTTTAAAAAAAGTAAATAAATGAACAAATATATATTTTTAAAAATATTACCTTAGTAGTAGTTTAAGTAATATGTTTTTAGATTACATTTGTAATATTACTTTCAAACTGAACCAAAGTGAGCTATAACTGAGCAATAATGTTTAATTCTCTATAAATGTAACAGAAAGTAATTGCTTTCACTCAGATCAAGGCATCAGGCAGCCATAAACATCAGAAACAGAGAACATGAAACTGTCGTTCTCTTATGTCCTCACTTATGAATTATTCTCACTGCTGTTCACTCTTCATAATATATTATCCAACTCAGACATGATCTGTGCCAGACTCTTATGAGACGTTACGATTGCCTATATTTATTATTAGTCTTTCAAACACAGGGAGTTAAATCATTCTGTAGACCATCATTTGGTATTGGTTTATTGACATTAACCCCTTAAGCTCTGGCCACGCCCTAGGACCCACCGGTGGGTCCGCAGGGGGGTCATCGTATTATTTTTAAAAAATCTATTAATTGTTAAGCACAAAACTAGACATATATGGTATTTTTTGAAAGCTTAGAACCTCTGCTTTCTTGCGAATCCCATGATATTTGCATTAATTTTACATAAAAAAAAAAAAAATACAGTCTAAATTTGTTATTGCGCAACCTCCCCCCCCCCTCGAGAAAATCAGACAAATAATGATGTTTCATATTTATGGCACACAAACTCACTAAAAATAGACAAGTCATATATCAAATGAAAGCTCTTACTCTCAGGAATATAAATATGTACTTCACTTCTCAGATTTTTCACATTACAGTAAAATATCAAAGAATAATTTCAAAAGAATCACGAAAACTGAAATGACTCCTGTGAACAAGCCAACTTTTGCATCATATTTCTGCACTAATAACTACATCTGTGCTCACATACTAGCCTAAAATCCTATATCAACTTTTAGCTTAGGTTGTGTTCTTCAAAATGAGACCATTTCTGTCAGTTTATTCCGAAGTATATGGGTAGGGCGCCCTTTGGTGTGTCTACTGCTTTCAGAAATTGAAAAAAAATTACTAATGCAAAAGCACAATCGGAGATTCTTATGCCTCCTTTCAGTCAAAGCTAAATAACTTTTGCTTGGAAGATGTTATCAACAAAATTCTTTTTTCTCGTGTTTCCTGCCACCTTGTGGAATCAAAAGAAACTTTCTGCTGGGAAATAGACCAAACAGGTCCTAAATTACAGACTTGTAAATATCAACTAAAATCTCTTCAGCTCTGGCCACTCCCTTGGACCCACCGACGGGTCCACGGGGGGGGTCATCGTATTATTTTTTTTAAATCTATGAACTGTGAAGCACAAAACTAGACATATATGGTATTTTTTGAAAGCTTAGAACCTCTGCTTTCTTGTGAATCCCATGATATTTGCATTAATTTTACATTAAAAAAAAAAATACAGTCTAAATTCGTTATTGCGCAACCTCCCCCCCCCCTCGAGAAAATCAGACAAATGATGATGTTTCATATTTATGGCACACAAACTCACTAAAAATAGACAAGTCATATATCAAATGAAAGCTCTTACTCTCAGGAATATAAATATGTGCTTCACTTCACAGATTTTTCACATTACAGTAAAATATCGAAGAATAATTTCAAAAGAAACACGAAAACTGAAATGACTCATGTGAACAAGCAAACTTTTGCATCATATTTCTGCACTGATAACTACATCTGTGTTCACATACTAGCCTAAAATCCTATATCAGCTTTTAGCTTAGGTTGTTTTCTTTAAAATGAGACCATTTCTGTCAGTTTATTCCGAAGTATATGGGTAGGGCGCCCTTTGGTGTGTCTACTGCTTTCAGAAATCAAAAATGAATAATGTAAAAGCACAATTGGAGATTCCTATGCCTCCTTTCAGTCAAAGCTAAATAACTTTTGCTTGGAAGATGTTATCAACAAAATTCTTTTTTCCTGTGTTTACTGCCACCTAGTGGAATCAAAAGAATCCTCCTAAAGGAACATAGACCTAACTGGTCCTTATTTACAGACTTCTAAATAACAACTAAATTAAAACAATAATAATTTTTCTTACTTTTTCTTTGTGTTTATGACAATATTGTAAAAATATGAAATCCAAAATATGCAATATTTTACCCATGTTTTAAAACACTGAATATTTCCTGTCAAATGAGACCATTTTTATCAATTTATTCCAAAGTATGTGGTTAGGGCGCTCTTTTAAGTTCAGGTGTGTCTACTGCATTCAGAAAAAAAAAAAAGAGAATTAAAGGAGACTCCAATGCCTCATTTCAGTCAAAGCTAAATAACTTTTGCTTGGAAGATGTTATCAACAAAATTCTTTTTTTCCGTGTTTACTGCCACCTAGTGGAATAAAATGAGACCTCTTGAAGGAACATAGACCAAACTTTTCCTAATTTACAGATATATACATAAAAAAAATAATAAAAAAAATATATAAAAATCTGACTTTTTGACTGTGTTTATGACAATATTACAAACATATACAATACAAAATATGCAAAAATTTACTCATGTTTTAAAATTCAGAAAGTTTCCTGTCAAATGAGACCATTTTTATCAATTTATTCCAAAGTCTTATATTTATTATTAGTCTTTCAAACACAGGGAGTTAAATCATTCTGTAGACCATCATTTGGTATTGGTTTATTGACATTAAAGGCCTCCATTTTCTGATGACACAACTACAAACTACAAGGGCTGTTTAATGATGGGTCAAGAAGCCAGTTTTGCTACTGATTATTTATTTTAGCCTATTAATCACCATCTTTCACTGCTGAGTCATTTTTGTTTATTGACTGGATTTCTTGTGGAGAGAAATAATGAATGCATCAGGACATTAAAATAAATATGTATTTCCCACATGAGATACATACTATACCTATATTTTATTTTATTTGTATTTATTTTAACCCCAAGAAGTCTAGTGACATGAAGCTAATACAAAATTAAAGGAAAAAAATAAACTTCAAGACATCACATAGCAGCTACATAGCTGACTTTTTCTCTCTCTTTTTTTGACACTTTTAGGCCAATAAGGGGTAAAACCCTCTATTCTTCTCTAACTGACCTCTTGTTCTCCACTAAACATTTTTTTGTTTTCTGTTATTGCACAATCGCTCTTTCCTCTTAGGAGAAAAGAGAGTGTTTTTCCTTTCCCTTTGGAGCACCTCTGTTTGTCAAAAGTCCTTGAAAGAGCAAACATAAACAGCGACAGATCGATTCTGACCTCTGCTGTCAGCCACTTCTTCCCAATTTTTTTTTTTTTTTTTTGGTCATTATGGCAGATTGAGAGAGAAATATTTGCTAAATCTGCATTTGCTGAATAAAAATACCCACCAAAATGCAGATAAAGTGTCTATGATTTATCAAGCGCCATGGAGAAGTGCTGTCTCAGTGGGAAATGCTAACGATCTGGGGTTAGCATCCCGCTAAGTGCTAATTATTACAGATAAGGGGAAAATGCGGTGCCTAATAAGGGTCTAATTCATTATTCATAGTTTCTACTTACAGTGTTGGAGGTTGGTATACTAGAACGTCTATGAGAATAAAATATCACCTGTTGGTTGTGATTTGCATTTCTGCAGAATGGATTTCAGTAAGTTGCATGTGTTTTATGTTCAATAGATTTTGCAGACTTGCTGCTTAATCATGTTAGTATGTAAGTTTCATGTGAGACGTCTGCCATTTCCTATATATAATGCCATGTATATACAGTTGCAGTCAAAAGTTTACATCCTCCTGCAAAATGTTAATTATTTTACCAAAATAAAAGGGATCAAACAAAATGCATGTTATTGTTTATTTAGTACTGACCTGAAAAAATATTTCACATAAACAATGTTTACATATAGCCCACAAGAAAAAATAGTTGAATTTATAAAATTACCCGATTCAAAAGTTTACATCCCCTTGATTTTTAATACTGTGTTCTTACTTGAATGAGAAACGGCTGTGATTTTTGTTTAGTGATAGTTGTTCATGAGTCCCTTGTTTGTCCTGAACAGTTAAACTGCCTGCTGTTTTTCAGAAAAATCAATCATGTCCCACAAATTCTTGGGTTTTCCAGCAGTTTTGTGTATTTGAACCCTTTCCAACAATGACTGTATGATTTTGAGATCCATCTTTTCACACTGAGGACAACTGAAGGACTCATATGCAACTATTACAGAAGATTCAAGTGTTCACTGATGCTTCAGAAGGAAACACAATGCATTAAGAGCCGGGGGGTGAAAATATTTTGAATTTGAATATCAGGGTAAATTGAACAAATTTTGTCTTCTGAGAAACTTAAATTTAAATTTAGAATTAAATGAAGAAAAGCATGATATTTAGACAAAATAAGAAAAATGTACACATCTCTATTCTGTTCAAATGAGGAATGTTAACAGGACAGTTCCTTTGAGACCTTTGCTGATGAAACACAAGTTTGTCACAAAATGTTAAGTTCCTTCAGTCGAATAAAAATATCTGTGCCAACCATATTGGTAAAATTTTGACTATTTAGACCCAGTTTGTATTACTTTGCCTGAATAACATAACTGCACTTATTGCACTCGTATACTGTGAAGTCAAATTTTGGTAGCATGAGAAGCAAAAGTTTTATTTTCCATTGTTAGCTATTCAGAAAAAGTGATGTGTTGTTATTAAGGATTGTTTTGTGTACTTTAAGCAACAGCAAGTTAGCATAATGCAGGCTGCGTGTGTCAGTCAAGCAGCTGTCATTGAAATAAATGAGAATGCTAATGTATTGCTTTCTCCAGGTGCTATAGACCCCACTGCTGTATCACAATCTGAACAAATATAAGACCACTAATGTATGTCACATTTCAACCAACTATCTATGTCTCTAAGTCTCTTGAAATATGTTTTTTGTCTCCATTAGTCTTATTTCCTAATCAGAATGATTTACAGTAAGTAAAATGAGTGTTTAGCTGAGAGGAAAGATTAACAGAAGGGTGAAGGAATTAATAGACAAATTGTACAACAGGTTCATTATCCCCTTTTCATTAATTAATCTCTGAATAAGCAATATTTGAAAATGGTTGCTTTCACACTTGAAAAGATACTTTCAAGAAATGTGTCCTTCATTAAAGCAATCAGGCATGCTGTGTAATACTGATAAAGTATTTCTGAATTCTTTATGTAGGTTTTTATGTATTTTGTCGTTTTACAAAGGTAAACTTTTTATCTCAAATAAAACAGAACACTAATGAAATACGAAAATTGTTAGTACTCAGCTCTCTTAAACAAAAACATAAAAAGACTCTCTGAACACTTTAAAGAGTTCTGAATATGTGCAAGACTGGTATTTTTCTATTTTATATGTAGAAAACCTTTCCCATATTTGAAGGAACTGAAATGCAGTGTTTTATATTTTATAATCCTACATAAATAAATTAAACGCCTAAATAAAAAGGCAATCAGTTCATTTTGACAGTTGCTTGTGCATTTAACAGGTGCAGTTTCAGTGGATTTGTTATGTTAATTAAAATGTCTAGAATACAAATCATTTGAACTGTGAGTCTGTTCATCTTGAAATATTTATGTATAGTCACAATTCTCTAGTGTTATAATTTGCCTCGGCAGAAGTCAAAATGATATGTGTGTAATGGTGTGTGACACTTTAGTATGACAAATTCATTTCTTTTCATTTACTAACAGATGCAATGAAGTTGCATGTCAGAAAAACAAAATCAAAGTGATTGCATTGTAGCACTTAATTCAGTCAAGCATCTTTTACACATTCGTAGCTGCAGGCATAAACTGGGACTGTGTAACATTTGTTGTTTGTTTACAGTATGGTCAATTGTGACCTGCCACCGATAGTTTATTTACATCTCAACTGACGTATGGTGTAAAGAAATTAAGAGCATTTCTTTTCTTTTTTTCATCTGCTGATGTTGGATTGAGCTGATGTTTAATTAGCTTTGTACACAGCCTTTGCACTGTGTACAAAGCTAATTGGTTTAATGTTGGTTTGTGCATTATTTCACGTTTTTATCAGGAAGAAAAGGTGCAGAAAATATAATGTGCAAATATTATGCCCAAAAAATTAAGCTTCACATCCAGTATAAAAAACAGCAACCAACATATAACCTTAAATGCAGACATATTTTCTATGACACTTTATATATATCATAAGTGGGGGAAAATCTTATTATAAAACTATCGTTTTCTCTTTAGTTTTTGCTTTTCCCCAAATTACAGCCCTGAGGTTTCTTCTATAATGCCTGATGAGATTGGAGAACACCTGACAAGTGATCAGAGACCATTCCTTCTTACAGAATCTCTCTAGATCCTTCAGATTCCCAGTTCATGTATGTTTTTCTTCTCTTTAGTTAACCCCACTCATTTTTTATAGTGTTTAGGTCAGGAAACTGGGACAGCCATGGCAGAAGCTCCATTTTGTTCTCAGTGACACATTTTTGTGTTGATTTTGATGTTTGTATTGGATCATTGTCCTGATGGAAGAGCCAAACACAACCACTTCTAACAAGGATAGTCGGGTTTAAATTTTTTATCTGATTATATTTGATAGAATCCATGATGGCATGTATCTAAACAAGATGTTCAAGGCCTCCGGTAGAAAAATAGGCCCACAACATTAAAGATCCAGCAGTATATTTTACCATGGGCATGGGGTACCTTTTATCGCTGTTTGCCGCAAACCAATCCGGTGGGTTTGCTGCCAAAAAACTATTTTTAAATTTCATCTGACCATAGAAGTCAGTACCATTTGAAGTTCCAATCGTGTCTGACAACTGAATATGCTGGAGTTTGTTTTTGGATGAGCGAGGAGGATTTTTCTTGAACACCCCTTGAACAACTTGTGGGGATGTAAGGGCTGTTTGATTTTTTTTAGGCTTTCTGACCCCAAGACTCAATCTCTGCAGTTCTCCAACTGTGATCTATGCAGAGTCTTTGACCACTCAAACCCTCTTCACTGTGCTTTAGTACGATATAGACACACATCGTTTTACAGGCAGATTTGTGACATCTTTAGTTGATTGGAACTTCTTAAATATTGCCCTGATGGTAAAAATGGGGGTTTTCAAAGCTTGTGATGGATGTTTAAGGGAATCAGTGTCCTTTGTGTTTCTTTTATTTATAATCCTTTGGAATAGGAAGTCATGACCCTGCAGAAAAAAAACACAGCTAAAACCAGTCTAGGCTGGTTGGCTGGTTTTAGTTGGTCAATCAGCCTGGTTCCCTTCCGGGAACTCCAGCTGCGTCAAGCGCTATGGGGAACGTCATTGGCGAACCACGCTCTGAATATCGTGTGTATAACCAATCCGAAGGAGGGCGTGATGTCACAGGCGGGGTGACGTAAGCGACCAGGAAGTATAAAAGCACGTGCGACGGAGCCGTCGTCAGCTTTCTGTCATTTCAGCGAAGCGCTCTGTGTGTTGTTTGTCTGATTATCACTCCTTTTTTGTGCAAGTTAGCACGCCTTTTATTTGAGTGATAATGTCTGTTAGGGGCAAAAAAGATAAAGTGAGCGAGGGCGAATCACACTTCAAGCGGTGTGTTCCTCCCTGGCAGCGCTACATTACTGGTGGGGATACACACAGCTTGTGTGTGGTTTGCCTGGGAGCGAAGCACGCTGACTCGGCTCTCGAGGGAGCCGGCTGCCGCCATTGTGATCTGCTTCCTGTTCGCGTGCTTCGCTCCCGGAAGGCCCTTTTTGAGAAAGGAGCCTTCTCCAGCGTTCCGCGCGGTGCTGGCAGCTGCATTCGCAGTTAGATCTGGGGTTCGCAGTTAGATCTGTTGGAGGGCATGGAGACGGGTGAACCCCTATCTCCTACCTCACCCGACAGATCGGCAGCCCTCTTACTGGGTGCGGAAGCCCGCCCTGCCGAAACTTCCCCCCGGGACGAGGGCTTCCTGTCTTCCTCTGAGGAGGTTGACGTGGAGAGTATCGCTGATGAACCGCTCACTAAAGAAAGCCAATCGCCCCAGTATGAGGAGCTCTTAGAGGTGGTTACTCGTGCGGTTGCCAAACTCAAGATCGACTGAAACATCATGAGCCACAGAAAAGCAGGTTAGATGAACGCTTTCTGCGGACAAAACAACCACCTCCAAGACGGAACCTGCCTTTCTTCCCCGATCTCCACACTGAGGTGTCGAGATCGTGGGGAAAGCTGTTCTCATCCCGTTTGTTCGTCCCCGCCTCCGATTACTATGGCAATGTGGCGGGGCTTGAAGAGAACGGCTATAAGATGATGCCACGAGCTGAGCAAATGTTAGCCAGCTATTTGTCACCTGGATTGGCATCATCTTTGAAGGCTCCGTCCTTGCCCTCCAAGCCGCTGCGCACATCTTCAGCGCTGGTGGGCAAGGCGTACACGGCCGCAGGTCAGGCTGGTGCTTGTCTGCACACTATGGGCGTACTGCAGGCATACCAGGCAGACCTGCTAAAAGAGCTTAACGACGGCGAGGAAGTTGACATTTTAGAACTACGTCATACCTCTGATCTGGCTCTCCGCGCTACTAAGGAGACCGCCCGTGCAGTTGGGCGGTCGATGGCAGCCCTTGTAGCCGCGGAGAGACATCTATGGTTGACCCTGTCGGACATGAAACTCCTGGACGCCCCGCTACAGCCTTCTGGTCTGTTTGGCGACACAGTCGACTCTGTCGTCAGCAGATACCAGGAGGCTCGCAAACAAGCGCCGCCGTTTCAGCGGTACCTCCCTCGCCGCATTATTGCTTCTGAGGCTGCTGGGCGGGAACAGCCTCTGCTGTGTATAAGCTCCTCATACCGCGAAATGCAGAAGCAGAGCGTCGCTTCCCGTGCCCCCCAACATCTAGGGGCAGGGATTCGCGACGCTCTGGGTCGGGGGCCTCCAAGACCAGGCCCGACCTGAGGGTCGTCCTCCAGTCAAGGAGGTCCTCGGCCAAAAGACCCTGACAGTTGTGCGTCAGGGTCATTGAGGGCAGCCCCTCCCGGGGACGAGCGGGTCTCATCGCAACACACGGTGCCCACCTCTCTTCGGGGCCCTCAGGAGATCTGTCAGCCACCCCTGCCAGTGCTACAGGGCGCGGCAGTCTCCAGCGAGCTCATGCCTCACGTTTCTCCGCCCGGCAACGTAGCGGGACTGAGGTGCTCGCCGCCCCTATGGGGGCCTCAATTACAACCAGAGGCCAGCTTCAAGAGGCTGGTTCCCTTAATAGAATTTGTAGCAGCGTGGAAACTATTGCCAAATGTGTCTACTTGGGTCCTGCATACTGTAGAAAGAGGTTATTACATCCAATTCGGCGCACAACCGCCGCCTTTTGAGGGGATTTTTCCCACACTTGTGGACCCCGAGCAGGCTCTGGTTATGGAGCAGGAAGTAGTCTCTCTTCTGAGGAAGGAGGCCATCGAGGTGGTCCCTCCTCTAGACAGGGAGTCAGGGTTCTACAGCCGCTACTTCATTGTTCCCAAGAAGGATGGAGGGCTGCGGCCTATCTTAGATTTCCACCGTCTGAACCGCTCAGTCAAGAGAATGAAGTTCAAAATGCTCACAGTCGGTCAAGTCGTGTCGCATATCAGGTCCGAGGACTGTTTCGTCACGATAGACTTGAAAGACGCTTACTTTCACATCTCCATCCTTCCCCAACACAGGAAGTTTCTGAGGTTCGCTTTCAGGGGCAAAGCTTACCAATATCGGGTGCTTCTCTTCGGCCTAGCCCTCTCACCCCGAACATTTGCAAAGTGTGTGGATGCTGCTCTGGCTCCTCTGAGACTCCAGGGCATCCGCATTCTGAACTATATCGACGACTGGCTGATTTTGGCCCAAACAGAACAGTTAGCGGTCCAACATCGAGATGTTGTTCTCGCTCACATGAAGAATTTGGGGTTGAGACTGAATGCCAAGAAAAGTGTGCTATCTCCATTACAGAGAACCACTTATCTAAGTGTAGTGTGGGATTCGACCACGATGCAGGCACGAATGTCACCCGCTCGGATCGAGTCGATTCTCATGGCAGTCAGAGGAATCAAGCTAGGCCAGCTACTCACTGTGAAACAGTTTCAAGTACTTTTGGGTCTGATGGCAGCAGCTTCCAATGTGATACCTCTTGGACTACTGCACATGAGGCCCCTACAGTGGTGGCTCAAAACCAGGGGTTTTCCCCGAGGGGAAATCCGTTCCACACAATCAAGGTCACGCGACGCTGCTTACGTGCCTTAGACATGTGGAAGAAACCCTGGTTCCTTTCCCAGGGCCCAGTGCTGGGAGCTCCTTGCCGCTGTGTAACGCTAGCGACAGACGCATCCCTCGCTGGTTGGGGGGCGGTCATGAGTGGCCGCTCAGCTCACGGTCTGTGGACAGGCCGCCATCTCCTTTGGCACATCAACTGCCTGGAGATGCTGGCCGTGTTTCGAGCTTTAAAACACTTCCTCCCAGACCTACGGAACCGTCATGTGCTCGTACGCACTGACAGCACAGCGGTTGTGTACTACATCAACCACCAAGGGGGTCTGCGTTCACAGCCGCTGTTCAAACTGGCATACCAGATCCTCTTGTGTTGCCAGGGGAAAATACGCTCGCTAAGAGCAGTTCACATTCCTAGTCATCTCATTGTGGGAGCAGACATCCTGTCGAGACAGGGCCCGAGGAATGGATGCTTCACCCCGAGGTGGTGAAGCAGATTTGGAGTATTTTTGGTCGAGCCCAGGTGGACCTCTTTGCGACTCAGTGTCCCCTCTTGTACTCTCTGACTCATCCAGCTCCTCTGGGGCTGGATGCTATGGTACAGACGTGGCCGAGGCTTCGTCTGTACGCCTTTCCCCCAATTGCTCTGCTCCCGGGAGTTCTAGAAAGAGTGCGCAGGGACGGGGTCCGACTACTCTTGGTAGCCCCGTTCTGGCCAGGTCGAACGTGGTTCTCAGACCTGATCTCCCTCCTAGACGGCACTCCTTGGGAAGTCCGGATCAGGAGGGACCTTCTCTCTCAAGCGGGTGGCTCCATTCTGCATCCCCGCCCAGAAATGTGGAAGCTATGGGTGTGGCCCCTGAGGGGGCACAGCTCATAGCTTCGGGTCTCTCAACTGAGGTTGTTGAGACCATCCTTCATTCTAGAGCTCCCTCTATGAGGAAATGCCCTGAAGTGGAAACTTTTTTCCTCCTGGTGTAGAGACTAGGGGTGCACCGAGACTAGGGGTGCAGACTAGGGGTCTAAAATATTGAAAAAATAGCTGGATCGGGGATCGAAAAATTAACCGATCCACAGGCCGATCCAGTTTTTTTTTTTTTTTTCTTCCTCCATTTCTACTACTACATTTTATTTATTAAAATTTATTTTAAGTAGGGCTGGACCAGATTATTTGAATATTCATTCGGTGGGTTGGCATTCGATTTTAAATTTTGAGATTACTAAAGTACAGTCGGGCTCACTTGAATGGTGAAAGCAAAACTAGGGCTGTGCCGTCGCAATGACAACCGTGCCTCCGAGTTCAAATGCACGCAGTAGGCTAAAGCTGACCACAAAGCCCCAGCAAAAATAATTACCATGAATGTGTCGTGGGAAAAAAGTAAGGAGATATTCGAATTATTTATTAATAAACTAGTATTTGACACAAAGATGAAGTTGACACTGGTACATGATAATAGGACGCCATCTGCTCACTGGACGCGCCTTTAATGCCTTAATGCATCTTTATGGTCTATAGCTAATGAAAGAGTTTTGTTTTCGATTTGCATTATTTAAATTATTTCTTTACAGTTCTGGATGATATATTAGTCTTACCTTTATGAGTAAAAATTAAGTTTCACATCGCACCAGCGCTTTCATGTCCTGCAAAGCGTGCTTCAGCTTTACTCTCCGCACAAACGATTGGATATGCGCCTAATAGCACACATTTATCTAGGTTAAACGATTAAACTAATATTCTGATATGCTTTAAATTTTTAATATCTATGGATTTTAATTTAAATCGTGATGACTTGAGAAGCCTAAATTGGTTTGCCGCTGGCCGCTTAGTCGTTACTTTAAAAAACAAAAACTTGAATTTAACAAATAAAAAGTGTTCCAAATATATTTCTAAATTTACTTTATAACCTAAATAAACGAAAATAAATGTAATCACATTGCTATTAAAAACAGCAGCTGTGTAATGGGGACGAGAAAGAGAAACAAGACCGGTTTCAGTCAGACTTGGCCGGTAATTCTGATGAGCTGTCGAGGTTGTTAGGAATTTTTGCAACGAATGTTTGTTTAATAGCCTATTTAACATTCTTATTTAGGCTAGTTTCATATTTAAATGTATTATTTCTTTGATTTATTTTAGCATTTTATAGGCTGCTTGTTCACTGACGGAAGTGCTCAAATAAACACGCACGTTTGTTAATAATGTTTGAGCCTAATTTATTTTGGGTTTCAAAATAATATACATATGTATAGGGATGCACGATATGAAAAATTCTAACCGATACCGATAGCCGATAATTAAGTCCTTCTTTTGGCCGATGCCGATACCGATACCGATAACCAATACATTCATATTTTTATATGATAATTTTGTGCACACAGGAGAATACAAAATCTAAGATAAACTAATGAAATTTATATTATATGTCTGGGTCTAACAATCATAGCAAACAGTCCTGACGCTTCAAAAATGTTTTTATTTTTTTGTGTAAGGCACCACAATTCTAAATTTTTGTCAACCTGGAAAAAATGAAAAGTGCATCATGGAGTAAAGTCAGATGTCCAAATGTCTGTGGTAAAGCTTACATGCAGTCCATTCTTAGTGATCATATTATGAATGTGTGCAGCAGCCAAATCGTACAAGGCGGGGAATAAAACATCAGAATCGAGATAAAAACATCTCAACTGTTCAGAATGCTGCAAGCGCAACGCAGGTCATGTGACATGAACCAACCAATCAGCTTCATCCTTTCCCTTAATAACACTGAAAGCACTGGCAAGGTGGAGAAACAGCTTATCAAAGCTGTACAGGAATAAACATTTTAAAATAAATTTGATAACGATTTTTAATGCTGAAAATCTATTTATTCTTTGCTGAAACTACCGCGTCTTTATGGAGAGCGCATATCATGGCTGCTTAGCAACGGCAGACACCACTGGAGCTCAAACTACAGAGCGGTTTGTCAAAGACTTTGGGTTTGGAAAGAAAGAGAAGATGGCGCTTCAGCGTTTTTAGGCGCGACATGTGAACGGCCCCTAAAACAGATTCACCGCAATGACGACCTCTGAAGTGAGATATAAGATTGTTAAAACTTAACGGCTTTTTACCTCCTCTCAGAATCCTTGCTAAACATGTGTTGCAAATAGCAGTAGCATTGTCCTCCTCTGTCACGTGAAAAACTTCCAGACCTGCGAAGGCGATGATGACGACACAGATGATGACGTATTAAACGCGACAAAGGCCGAGAGTCACTGCAGTTTACAGCTGCAGTCACTTGCACTCGGAAAGCAGATGAATCTCAGATAAACCAGACTGATTGATTTACCAGCAAGAGTACTTTATCGGATCGGGTTTCATTTATTTATCGGAGCAATAAAAATGACGCAATTTTTACCCATATCGGTTGATAATTTATCTGTCCGATAAATATCGTGCATCCCTACATATGTATTTTATATATAGGTTTATATACACAAACGTTATATATAATGTAGCCTATATATATTTATTTATTAATAGGCCTAATTGAGATATAAATTTATTCATATACAGCCTAAACACCGCACCATTTTTTCGTTCTTCTTTTATTTAAATAGCCTACCCTTTACGGTGTCAGTAATTAATGTGCTGCTAATTTCTGATTTGGGAGTGATTTGTTTGTTTAAAAATGTTAGCCTATCTTATTAAAAGTATTGCTCTTAACAGACTTGTGTGTTTTGTATCACTAGCGCAGTGTCTGTTCTCGAAGCAAGCTCTGCCTGCGTGAGGCGCGCCACTTCCAACTTGCAATGTTCTATTACAATTATTAATTCTGAACATGTTATGTGTCCATATTGCACCAAAATCCAACACTGCACTCCTTTGGGTCCACAGCAAAAATCGATTGGATGAACAGCTCTCGACATAATAAAAATGCAAACAGAAAGACATTCCTGCCTTTATTAGAGGGAAGAATATGTTCAGCCCCTGCCTCCGAAGCTCAAAAAATGGTATTTGGACCAGCCCTAATTTTAAGAAGTTTGATTACATTCTATTTCAATTTGAATGCAGAATTGTTCTTTAAATAACAAATAAATAGGTATGCAATACATTGCATCTGTTTTGTCTTAGTTAGGAAAGTTTGGTGCCTGTAGTTTCTTCTACATGGTGGAAGGAAGGTATAAGGTGGAAGGTATGCAGTTTATTATTAATTCAACAATGGTATCGGATCGGTATCGGGTATCGACAGATATACAAAGCCCAGGCATCGGTATCGGTATCAGGACTGAAAAAGTCGGATCGGTGCATCCCTAGTAGAGACCGCCAGTTAGACCCAGTCAGCTGCCCGATTGGTACAGTTCTGGAGTTCCTGCAGACCCGCTTCTCTACAGGGCTAACTCATTCCACCCTTAAGGTTTATGTGGCGGCACTCTCGGCCTACCACGCACCTATTGGGGGACTGACTGTGGGTAAAGACCCCTTAGTGATTCGTTTCCTCCGCGGTGCACTGAGGTTGAGACCTCGGGTACGCCCCCGGGTACCTACCTCGCTGTGGTGCTTGAAGCCCTCTGTAGGTCACCCTTTGAGCCTATAGAGGAAGTCTCTGATCACATGCTCACGATCAAGACCGCTCTGCTACTTGCTCTCTCTTCTTTAAAAAGAGTTGGTGACCTTCAGGCCTTGTCAGTGGCCCCTTCTTATTTAGACTTTGCGCCCGGTCTGGCCAAAGCATTCCTTTACCCCCATGCAGGGTATGTTCCCAAGGTCCCTACATCCACACCACAGCCCATTGTACTCCAGGCCTTCTATCCTCCTCCATTTCTGGAGCCTGACCAGCAGAAGTATAACTGTATGGACACATATGTCCACAGAGCTGCCCAGTGGCGTAAGACGGAGCAACTTTTTGTCTGTTATGGCCCCCCTAAGAAGGGGTGTCCTGCTTCTAAACCAACTATCAGTAGATGGATCGTAGATGCCATTTCTACTGCCTACGAGTCCTCTGGCCTCCCATCACCACTGGGGGTTAAGGCTCACTTTACCCGAGGCATGGCTGCCTCGAAGGCCCTTTTGGCAGGTGTCCCGATTCAGGACATCTGCAACGCTGCGGGATGGTACTTGTGGCCAACATGCAAAAAAATTTATTTCATAATGTAAGTTTTGCCCACTTTCAATTGTTTTACTTCAACAAAAGGGTAGAATTTTGGGAATTTTAATGATACAGATTTATTTTCACAGCCGCCTTTGCTCATATTTACCAAAGGTGCCAATATTAGTGAAAGGCACTGTATATACAGTACTGTGCAAAAGTTTTAGGCCACTAGTATTTTCATCAACAAATAAAAGTTGGTTTTAAGTCTATGTTTTCGTGTAGTGTGTCAGTAGGAAATATCAGTTTACATTTCCAAACATTCATTTTGTCATTAATTGTAATAATCCAGTGAGATTTTTGTTTGCACAAGGAGTCTGACAGCAGCCAGTGCTCCACACAGAGATTTGATCTCATCAGCATCCAGTCTGTCTGGAATGACATAAAGAAACATAACAAGCTGAGACCGAATAAATCCAGAAGAATTGTGGCTAGAATTCCCCAAGAAAAGCTACAGTACTGTTAAAAGGTTTGGCCACTTGTGTAAAAATGCTGTAAAATGAGGATGCTGTCAAAAAAAGTTTAGATAGATTTGGGTGTGACCTTCCTTTGCATTTAAAATAACTTTTGCCATATGCATGCATGCACATAGTTGTTCAAGTAGCTTTGCAGGTAGGTTTCTTAAAGCATCTTTGAGACATTGCCACAGGTCTTCTAAATTTAGTCTTAATTTAGTTCTTTCTGTTTCTTCATGTCATTCCAGACAGATTTTATGATGATGAGATCAGATCTCTGTGTGGAGCACTGGCTGTTGTCAGTTGTCAGGCTGTTGTGCAAACAAATATCTCACTGGATTATTACAATTAATGGGGAAATGAATGTTTGGAAATGTAAACTGACACTCTACAGCAAAATATAGAAATAACTGACTTAAAACCTTTTTTGTTGTTGGTGAAAATACTAGTGTCCTTAAATATTTTGTATAGTACTGTGTCTTAGTAGTATTTTATCAAAATACCTCTAAAATGTCTTTCCTATTTGGTTCATTTCAGTTGACAAATCTTTCTAGCTTTTCAACCTCATAAATCTCGTTTACCTCATTCTGGCATTGTCTTATTCCCAACCAATCAATTCCCAAAAGATAGATCCTAGTCTAAGCCTTTAGACTTTATGCCCATGACTGACCGTCTGATGCATAAGTCACACAAAAATGACTGTTCACAACTGAAGAAGACATTCGGAATGAATCAATAATTTATATTTATTGACTTCACATTTTCATGGCCCTGAAAAATGAACAAAATAAAGATATACTGTGAATGATTGGTTTACATGCAGGTCAGATGACCCCTTGGGTGGTCCATGGCCTTTGAAAGCTGCTGTGGAATCCAGAAATTCTGCCATCTGAAGGTCTGGCTACACAATTGCAAAGGTTGCGAACAAGTTTCACATTGAATCACTTGAATTTACAGCTCTGGGAATCATCCTACAGTTTTTAGCTCTATGTATATAAGGATTTGGTTTCAGTTTTAGAACTAAATAAGGTAACTATGAGGTAACCTAATACTGTATAGTCTTCAAAGATGATGATGGCCCAGTATTTCTGAATCCTGGTGCACCCCTAACACTGCACATGCTGGTTACCCCATTATAGTACACCAAATTCAGTTTTTTAGCTTGTATGGTCCTCAAAAACTGGTCTGTCAAATACGAATTTTGTTTGAGATTGGTCCAGGAGCGGTATTGGGAAACACTGCCTTAGACATATTACTATTAGTTTCATTCATACATACAGACACATGGGCTACTCAAATGGTCCTAAAATTGGAAACCATTCGTCCCTCAGGACCTTAAGGAAATTCAGGTGACTGCAACAGCTTGTGTCAAAATATAAGATTGTACAAGTATGTGTCAGCCTGCTCACTAAATGAGTTGTGATGGGTTCAGGGGCCCCTCATTATAACTGATATGCTCCAGTGACACAGTCCCAGGGGACACAGCGGTGGCCCTGAGCTAAAGGATGATGATAGAGGCATGTGATAGCATCGGCAAGATTCACTCCACTGTCCTTATGAGAACTTCAAGGATTGCAGAGTGTGACAAGTTTCCTTGAGGAAGAGAGTGACTTTCATCATTAAGGTGTGAGTTTTTGTGTGTGCGTGCATGTGTACATGGGACTTGAATGAATTCATAGGACCGACACTGAAGAGTAACAGTAGTCTGTAGACTATGTAATACAAGTGTAACTACCAGGGTATGAAGAAATTTGTTCCCAGTGGATTAGTGTGTAAGGTTGTCAACAAATAAGAGTGTCCATAAAAAAGAAAAATCTTTAAGAAATATCTCGTTTGAAACAACAAACAAAAAATAAGGGTCTTATGTAGTGAATTTTCTTCTTTTTTTATTAAAATATACTTTTTAACCACAAATGCTTGTCTTGTTCTATACTGTAAAAAATTACAAATTAATTTAACGGTAAAAAGCTGTAAAAAAGCTACAGTAAAAAACTGTTAAATGGTTAACGCTTAGTACCTGTACTATATATGGTGAAAAACTGTATTGGACGTTGCATGTCATTTTACGGTAGTATACTGTTTTCGGAAGTGAAAAAGAACATAAAATTTACAGTAAATAACCGTAAATGGACATTCCCAGAATTCCCTGTGTTTTTTTTAAATAACTGTTCTTCTTAGTTTTTTTCTTATCAGTTTTTTTACATTAGGGTTGTATGTTACATCTAATGTTGTTAAATGAATGTTTATTGCATTATTTAAGTTTCATGTGTGTTACCACAATGGTGTTTTGTGTTTGTGTGAATGACACTGTGCACCCTGTACTGTATTTCAAAGCTGCTTGTGATTGGCTTTGGGTCATCATGTGACTTCCTCATCACCACCTTCTTTTGGTGGTTATCAGTGTATTACAAAAGAACAAAATAGATTTCAGTACTTCAATAGGTTGGGACATTAACATTATATCAGTTAATGAAATTATGGTATTTAAATGTAAATTTAAGTTAAAACCTTAAAACACTGCTACCGTATTTTTTACTGTAAAATTCCGGCAATCACAGCTGCTTTTGTCATGATCTGGGCTGTGGGGTTTCCCTCAGCCACCTGAGGTCGCTGTTCCCCTTGCACTGCACTTCCCTGATTGTTCACTCCTGAAAAGCCGTTCCATGGGGAGGGGGTACTGTCATGATCTGGGCTGTGGGGTTTCCCTCAGCCACCTGAGGTCGCTGTTCCCCTTGCACTGCACTTCCACTTCCCTGTTCACTCCTGTCTTGTCATTAGCACTGATTACACTCACACCTGCTCACTATTATCTGGTCTATAAGAACTCTCATGTCTCACTGCTCATTCTGGCTGCATTGTCTTCGTGTGTCTTCTAGTCTGTCTGTGTGTTCCTGGATCCTGCTCTTGACCGTGTTTTCAGTTCTGTTTATTTTGTATTATATTCAAGTTGTGTTGTGCCGTGTTGGCCTTTTGTTTGTGTTTTGTTTGTTTATTTATATTAAAACTCCTTACCTGCACCTGGACCCAGATCTCCTCCTTCTTACCCGTGACAGAATGCAGCCAGCACAGATGGGTCCAGCGGGGAGGATTTTTTTTTTCGAGGAGGCGGTGTCCCCCCGTTCTGTTCCAGAGACGGGGGGGATGTCTTTTGAGTCGGCGTCGGCCGCTCGATTTGAATTCATCTACGCCTGCCTGGCTGAGATGGACGCCTGTAGGGCCGAGACTGCACGGATGCGTCCCTGCTTTGCGTTGGGGGCGGAGAGGCTCTTCCACGGGAAGACGGTGGGGTCCGTTATCTCCGTTCCTGACGCGCAGGTGACCGCGCCCTCTGTTCCTGACGCGGCAGTGAATGCCATCTCTGTGCCTGACGCGGCGGTGTCCGCTATCTCCGTTCCTGACGCGGCGGTGTCCGCGATCTCCGTGCCTGACGCGGCGGTGTCCGCGATCTCGGTTCCTGACGCGGCAGTGAACGCTATCTCCGTGCCTGACGCGGCGGTGTCCGCGATCTCGGTTCCTGACGCGGCAGTGAACGCTATCTCCGTGCCTGACGCGGCGGTGTCCGCTATCTCCGTGCCTGACGCGCCGGAGACCACGATTTCTGTTCCTGACGCGGCGGCGACCGCTGTCTCTGTTCCTGACGCGGAGGCGACCGCTGTCTCTGTTCCTGACTCGGCCCTGACCGCGCTTTCTGTTCCGGACGCGGAGGTGACCGCGCCCTCTGTTCCTGACGCGGCGGTGACCGCGTTCTCTGTTCCTGACGCGGCCCTGACCGCGCTTTCTGTTCCTGACGCGGCCCTGACCGCGCTTTCTGTTCCGGACGCGGAGGTGACCGCGCTTTCTGTTCCGGACGCGGCGGTGACCGCGCTCTCTGTTCCTGATGCGGCCCTGACCGCGCTTTCGGTTCCGGACGCGGAGGTGACCGCGCTCTCTGTTCCTGACGCGGAGGTGACCGCGCTCTCTGTTCCTGACGCGGAGGTGACCGCGCTCTCTGTTCCTGACGCGGCCCTGACCGCGCTCTCTGTTCCTGATGCGGCCCTGACCGCGCTTTCGGTTCCGGACGCGGAGGTGACCGCGCTCTCTGTTCCTGATGCGGCCCTGACCGCGCTTTCGGTTCCGGACGCGGAGGTGACCGCGCTCTCTGTTCCTGACGCGAAGGTGACCGCGCTCTCTGTTCCTGACGCGGCCCTGACCGCGCTCTCTGTTCCCGACGCGGCGGTGACCGCGCTCTCTGTTCCGGACGCGGCGGTGACCGCGCCCTCTGTTCCTGATGCGGCCCTGACCGCGCTTTCGGTTCCGGACGCGGAGGTGACCGCGCTCTCTGTTCCTGACGCGGCCCTGACCGCGCTCTCTGTTCCCGACGCGGCGGTGACCGCGCTCTCTGTTCCGGACCGCGCCCTCTGTTCCTGACGCGGCGGTGACCGCGCCCTCTGTTCCTGACGCGGCGGTGACCGCGCCCTCTGTTCCTGACGCGGCGGTGACCGCTCTCTCTGTTCCTGACGCGGCGGTGACCGCGCCCTCTGTTCCTGACGCGGCGGTGACTGCGCTCTCTGTTCCGGATGCGGCGGTGACCGCACTCTCTGTTCCGGACGCGGCGGTGACCGTGGATGTTCCTCTGGTGGCGGGGTCCACTCACGGTTCTCCGCTGCATGGACCTGGCCCGCCAGCCTTCCCCCGTTCCTCCTCCCTCCAGACTTGTGGAACGTCTGGAAGCCGTTCCATGGGGAGGGGGTACTGTCATGATCTGGGCTGTGGGGTTTCCCTCAGCCACCTGAGGTCGCTGTTCCCCTTGCACTGCACTTCCACTTCCCTGTTCACTCCTGTCTTGTCATTAGCACTGATTACACTCACACCTGCTCACTATTATCTGGTCTATAAGAACTCTCATGTCTCACTGCTCATTCTGGCTGCATTGTCTTCGTGTGTCTTCTAGTCTGTCTGTGTGTTCCTGGATCCTGCTCTTGACCGTGTTTTCAGTTCTGTTTATTTTGTATTATATTCAAGTTGTGTTGTGCCGTATTGGTCTTTTGTTTGTGTTTTGTTTGTTTATTTATATTAAAACTCCTTACCTGCACCTGGACCCAGATCTCCTCCTTCTTACCCGTGACGGCTTTATTACGATAAATTTTACTGTTTTTTTTTTTTTTGTTTTTTTTTTACAGTGTAGATCTGCGATACATGTCAACAATTCTAGCCACACATGACCTTTCCAACTTGTCAAACTAGTGCAAGACAAACATTTGTGATTAAAACGTATATACATTTTTTTAGAAAATGACAGATCATTTCTCTAGATAAAAAAAATTACTTCAATTGGTAACACCTAAAAAATTAAGTTGATCCAACTGTTCACTTATGCAGTTGAATTAAGTTAGTCTAATGTAAATATTAGGATTAAATGAACTAAAAGTATGTAAGTGTGATTGACCTACAAAATAATTAAGTTAATAAATTTTAATAAATTAAGTTGAAAAAACGTAACATTTTTAGGTTACCAATTAAAGTAATTTTTTAAGTTGATCCAACTGTTTACTTTTATGTCCTTAATGACAAGGGGAAATCTGACAACAGGAAATCTGAATTCTGGAGTGAACTAATCCCACAATCATAATATCATACAACGGTATATTCATGTGCATATGATGATCTCTTAAATGTATTTCTATTTTTGGCACCACATTCATTAGAAACTATACACTATATAAACTAACACATTTTTATATATATATTTTTAGTATTTAGAACTATATAGACCTTTTACATTTGCAGCTTTGTCACAACAGCAGTCCTTCATGTACTAAAGTGTTTAACCTTTATCTATATTTTAACTAAACCATATGAAACCATTTTGAAAGAGTTTGAGCTGCCATTGCAGAACTTGCTGTTCCACTTGTGGTTTCACACAAATGTGTGGTAGAGTCTGTTCAGTAACAGTTCTCAAAATGAGTCGTCTGGGGTCACTTACATCACCGTATAGGCAAACATCTTCTTCTATATGCCAGGGTGTTTTGAGAAGTGAAGGATGGTGAGTATTAACTCACCCAGAGTGGGAAGTGAGATGCTGGATTACCATTTGAGGAGCCATCAAAGAAACCATTTATATCCCGTTGCGCTCTGCCTATCTCAGCCGGCCAATTAACGTGCCATGAAAAGATGTATCTCCGGTTCTTCAACAAGCATGGAAATGTTCTCTTGCTTTTCATCTTCATGATCGATGGAGCTTGCGACCATGTAATGTATCATGCAACATGGGTTTAATTTTCACCGCTCTGCTTTGGTTGAGATTTGAGGGTGGGTTTTGGCTGAATAGTTACGTAATGAATGAGCGAGCAATGGTGGATGACTTGTGTGCCACCTGGGGTCTGCTTTTATTTTTGCTATCAGCCTTAACATGTAGTTAATTTCACAGGGGCGCTTTTTACGATGTACGCATTACTGAACTGATCGATAGTCTTGAACAGCTAGCTCAGGACTGGTTTAAAGAGAATCTGTGCACAAATTGACCTTTAATTAAATACATTTCAGATCAAAACCAAGTTAAATCTTCTGGAGTGACATTATTCCTTCTACGAAAGGTATTTTAATGGTCTGGATTACTGCATTATTCCCTGCTGAATAACTGCCACATTACAGCCAAGCCTCTGATCTTTAGAGCCTGGTCTGTCTCATACCACACTCTTCACATGTTGTAATATTCATTAAATGCTCTTTCTTAATATAAAACTGAGAAGATGTAGGAGGAGATGTCATGTTATTTGACTGCCCCTGTCACAAACCTATGATCTCAGTCCCTCTGAAGACTAAACCTGCCAGTGATATATAGTGTCCAGTCACCTCATGACCAGATGAGCATTTCTGATCACCAGCACATTGGACTCTACTTAAGCATGTGGTAGACTGAATGTCTGGCAAAGTTGTCCTTTGAGACTCATTAGTTTGTCTCAAGTTGACAATAATTAATATTTTTAAAGGAGAGGTGAAAGCACTGATCTGGTGGAAGCTTTAAGTTATCTTCTTGTCTCCCTCAGCATCGATTTGAAATGTAGAGCCATCGCCTGTGTGTAAAAGGGTAGAGGTGGTTAAAGTTGCGGTTAGATGTAGATAAATTAAATATATGTATGGCCAACTACATCACCTTGGGAATTTCACCAAAGAATAAAAACTGTGCTATAGATCTTATGCCACAGAGAAACAAGTTCACAGCTGTCTTTGGAAATGTGTCTGTTGAAGAGTAATTAGCTAGTGAAGTGGATTGAAGTGGTGAAGTTATTTTTTGTAGAGTTAAAGGAGAAGTTCAATTCCAGAATGAAAATTTCTGATTCTACACACTGTATAGTGGACTTCAGTTCTGGCCAATTAGTTGAAGGTCCAAATTGTAGTTTCAATGCAGCTTCAAAAGGCTCTACACGATCCGAGCCGAGGAATAAGGGTCTTATCTAGCGAAATGATCTGCCATTTTGTAAGAAAATTCTAATTTTTATACTTTTTAACCACAAATGCTTGTCTTGCAATAGCTCCACATCACGTATTACGTAAGTACCAACCCAGTGTTTACAAAGTAAAACTACTATGTCAGACAATTTTGAAGTTGTAGGAGAAAATGAGATGGAGTTTTTCATCCTACCCTACCTTTTTGAACCAAAGTACACAGACGAAGAACTAACTCAAACCAATGGCCACCATTGAAGTCCATTATATGGAGGAATTTTCTGGAATGTTTTCCTTAAAAATTTCTTTGCAACTGAAGAAAGAAAGACATGAACATACATATTGGATAGCATAGGGGTGAATAAATTATCAGGAAATTTTAATTCTGGAAGTGAACTTTTCCTCTAATGAAAGTTATCATGTGCATGTTGTAATGTTTGAAGCAGATGTCATAACAAATGTCACTAGACCGGGAAGACACAACTAATAATAAATTATAATTTCTTCAATCCTTTTTTTGAAAACAAATAAAGTAGTATAAAGTATAAAGTATATGGTATAAAGTTTCTGTTTTTAATGATATTTTAGTAGCGGTGTGTGTGTGTGTGTGTGTGTGTGTGTGTGTGTGTGTGTGTGTGTGTGTGTGTGTGTGTGTGTGTGTGTGTGTGTGTGTGTGTGTGTTTATTTATTTATTTGCCTTTTTGCTTCACTCCATTTTACCATTTGCACTTAATCAGAACAACAAAAAAGTTAATTAAATGACAGAGTCGCAATAAAGTGAGTATATAAATAATAAATGCTATAAAAATGTGACCTAGGACACCAAAACCAGTCATAAGGGTACATTTTTTTAAAATTGAGATTATACATTATATGAAAGCTGAACAAATAAGCTTTTCATTTATGTATAATATAATAATTGAATATCTGGAATCTGATGGTGCAAGAAAATCTAAATAGTGTTAAAATACTGCTACAAATTTACAAATACTTGCGACTTAAGGTTTTGTGGTCCAGGGTCACATATAATAAGTAATATACACTGTTTAAAAGTTTGGGTTTAGTATATTTTTTTAAAATGTTTTTATGAGGAAATTAAAGCTTTTATTCATTGAATTAATCAAACATTAAATTGATAAAAAGTGACACTATTTATAATGTTAATAAGGGTTTTAAAACATGCTGTTCTTTTTAACTGTCGATTCATCAAAGAATGCAACACATCTGTTTTCAACATTGATAATAATGTCTTTTTGAGCACCAAATCAGCATATTAGAATGATTTCTAAAGGATTATGTGACACTGAAGACTGGAGTAATGGCTGTTGAAAATTCAGCTTTGTCATCACAGGAATAAATTACATTTAAAAAAAAATTAAATGGTAATATTTCATAAAAATACAGGGATCTAATAAATACATACAATATTAAAAATGAAGACCTTGGCTACATCCAAACAGAGTGTGCCAGTGCAATCAGCTTTTTATGTGTTTATAATTATACGTTATAATTGTTTGGATCCACCTGGTTATCTTTTTAATGCTGTGTTTACTTTTATTGAGGCTTGTAATTTTAACCTTTTGGTATTTCAGTTCTTTTCTGCAATCTCACATGAAATAGTCTGTTATACCTGTCAGCAGTGAAGCCTCACAATGATGGAACACAAAAAATAGCGAAGCTGTCCCAGTCATGTGAACAACGCTTCCCACAGGAGTCGTAGTTTTCTCAGGAAGTGACTAGACTTGGCAGACCATTGTTCCATGACCACCCTCCTTGCCTGACACTTCCACAACATGCCTGCACATCAGCACATTCCAGCAAACACCTGAGCCACTTATCCCGGGCCTTTGGGATTAACCAGGTCCACACTTCACACCCTCACCGTATTTTTCCAGAATTGTGTGCTATAAACTTACCCTTGGGGGGGAATCTGGATCTTTTGTTTGTGCATCATTCATCTGCCAGAATGCATGTAAAGATGCTGTTCAGCAGCTACAGTTTGTATAATATAATTCCAGTCTGTCTGTCACACTCTATAGCAATTACTAGAACAGCAAATGACATGGCTATAAATCACCCTCAAGCCAAAGTTCAGGCACAAACAGAGAACAAGTATAGTGTTGTGTGTGTAAAGCCAATAATGACATGGCAGACTGGGGGCCTGAAAGAAAATGCTCAGTACACACAATGTACAGTACACATACAAAGCACAGGCTTAAAAATAAACATGAATGTCTTCATTGTTGAATACAAAAAATCTTTATTACCAATACCATTTTGAAAATAGAACATACAGTAGTTTTATTCCAGGAGACTGCATCCAATATGAGTCTCAATTCACTGCTCCAGTCTCACAAATGTTTCAATCTATAACAATAGTTCAAGGTATAATTGTATCTGGATCTCATTAAAATAGATTCACATGCAGTTTTTCATCCTTGTGATAGATAGTACTGGGGACCTTTAAAAGTAGCATATTACATGATTGCATTAATTCATTATTTTTTGATGGAATGGAACGCATTACCTTTTTCTTCCAAACATCTGGAGTAAATGAACAAAAAATAATTGTATAAGAATGCAGTCAAACTTAAACGTATGAAATAAAATTTAAACTAACTTCAGTTAGTTGCTTTTTAGTTGTAACTTTACATTTTTGTTTAGATAGATAGAACTGGGGACCTTTAAAAGTAGCATATTACATGATTGCATTAATTAGTTATTTTTAATGCATTATTTTTTGATGGAATGGAATGCATTACTTTTTTCTTACGAACATCTGGAGTAAAAGAACAAAAAATAATTGTATAAGTAAGCAGAAAAACTTAAACATATGAAATAAATTTTAAACTAACTTTAATTAAAATAATTAAAATAAAAGCTAAAATATATTAATAATAATACAACAAAAGCACAAAATTAAATAACTAAAATAAAAATTAAAGCATGTAAAATAAAAGCTAATTTAAAATATAATGTATAATATTTTATAAATAATACTAAATTAACACTGTTTACCTGGGACATGACAAATAACATTTCATGAAGAATTAAAATCGTATTAACTTAATTATAATCAGGAGTCATAATATAGGGGAAAATTGCTTAAAAAAAATTTAAATAAATAAGATAAAATAATAAAATAAAATAAAACATGTAAAACATGAGGGATGCATTTGAAGAGGTATGTTTTACTGTTTGTTTTGCTGCATGCTGGTAGTGTGGTCTTTATTGTAACTTTGTTGATCACTACTAGTAAGTTGTGTTGCATTGTATTAGTGGCAGGCCAACAAAAATTCCAAAAATGAAAATCTACAAATTGCAGAAAGTGAGAAAACCAATAAGTTAGGAGTTAAGGATTTTCAAAAAATATTGTAAAAAATATAAAACAAAAACATGGCGAGCTCTCACTTATAGTTGATGATGTGTCATTTGTTCATGAGTTTCATTCCTCTGCAATGCTTTGTTCTCTGCTGGCTGTAGGTAATGGATTTTACTCCCTAAACAATTAGTCATGTCATTTTCCCATTTATATGATCTGTAGAGAGCCGCAAGCTTGAATATTTCTCTGCGTTATTGATCTGAAAACATTATGAGTTCCATTTCATATCACATGTCTAATAACCATGCAAATGATGGAAAACAATGGTGACTACAGTGAAGCTTTGCGTAAGCAGAAAGTAAGTGGTGCTGCAGCGTAACTGCAACAGCAGGCTTGCATTTTGCCTCCACACTGACAGGTTTTCTGCTGCGTAAGGCCAGTCGTACACCAGTATGAGTATAAATAATTGTTGAAAATACGTACAGGGAAAGAATCCCTGTGTCTAAATGTCAATTATATTCTGCACAAAGACTTTTACTACAGACAAAACATAGCTTTTTGGTGGTTTCAACAGTAACTCACACTAGCCATTCTTCAAGAACTCCAGCCACTTTCAGATATGTGGATGACACCTGGGTAAAGATCAAAGCAGAAAAACAAGCCCTCGCATAACACATCAATAAAATCCTGCGACTGCCCAGACAGGGACTTTGCTGAAATAACAAAGAAGGTCAGCAATAACAATGGAAAATCAGCAACATCAGCCTTGAAATATCTCAAAAACTCTGGAGGACAAACACAACGTCACAGTACATTTCAAACCCAACAGCATACAATGGAAGATGCTTGTCCACCCCTAGCAGCACCAAAATGAAGACACAGTAACACTTTTTATCTTTCTGCATTTTCCTCACCAATGAAGTAGGGTGAGAGCAGAGATAGTTGTAGACTTTTTGTGTTTTGTTTAATTCTGAACAGTTTAAATGAGCAATATTACATGAGTAGCATTTATACAACAGTTCGACAGAACAACTGTGTAAATACATAATAAACAACAATGGAGTGTCTTTAAAAACCCTCTTTTGTGTGACATACTTCCACCATGAATTCAAATCTCAAGTTGACAGTTTAACAGCTGAGCCAAAGCCTCCACTACTACTTCGAAAACGTCACTTTAGAACTAGTAAAAGAGTATTATGAGAGAGAGATGGACTGAGCAAGTGTGATTACCTGCATCTGATATGGCATTAATTCTTTAGCTCAATCTCATATTTGCAATAAAACTGAGGAAAGCGATATCTTTGTCATACTATTCTTTCATCGGTTAAGGGTGATTTCTGATGACAGCGCTGCTCCGTGCATTTGTTGGCTGTGTTTTACAAAGTGTTGTTGAAAGTAAAAATAACTTCCTTGATTATCACCACATTTCAGTCTCTTTCAATATAAAAGTCTTCACTTCTGACTCACTCATAAAGTGAGTCTCTTGGTCGAATTGTAAAAAAATAAAATAAAATCAGGGGGGATGGTGTGGTCAATATCTTTGGTGGGGCAGAGGGGTCCTGTAGCTGATTTTACACATTGATTGCAAAATGTGTAAATTTAAAAAAAATATATATAAAAACTTTTTTTCATATTTAGTGAAAGATTAGCTTTATTAAATTAATTATTATATATAAGCTGTTTTCCATGGGGGCTGAAATTGAGATATTTTAGTCACTAATTGATAATTAAAATTTAGCTGAATGTGTTTTTGTGCTGGCACCTTAGCTGATACAGGCTTGGCATAGATAAATAAATACGACAATAAAACAACCATTAGATGGCAGCAGGTCCCTCTTTTAATAAAAAAAAAAATTAAACAATTCAAATCAAACGATTTGTTTAAAAACGTCTGATTCATTTAGAAACGAAACAAGTCTATTTAAATGGACCTGCCTAAAATACATTGTTTGTGTGATGAATAGAAACATGAAAACTCATACAGTGACATTTTTTTATTGCTTGAATTATAAGGTCATTCTGTCTGCTTTCTAATAGGCTTTATTGCGCAGTAAATGCTTTTGGACTCTCAAGACATGTTTTTGTTGGTTTGTTTTTTGGGTCCCACTTTATATTAAGTGTCCCTAATACCTGTGAAGTTACATGGTAACTAGATGTGTACGTAGTATGTAACTACAGTGTATGTACACATTGGTACATTGTATCTACAGCTCTAATACTGGTGTAATTACACACATGTAACAACTCACTAAATAGCATTTGTAAGTACAAATGTGTAACAGGACATTGGTAACAACACTTTTTTCACTTCTGGAAGTACACATGTGTAACAAGAATTATGTAACTACATTTTGTAACAACAATATGTACTCACAGAAGTTTTTACACTTCCACACAGTCTTCAATACTGCAGTTACCGGTTTGGAATGCCCGGAAACATTATTGAAATCGTGATGATTCCTATGTAGGCTACATATAATTTTTGTATTCATGTATTTGTGAACACTGAATTAGAATTAAAGTATCAATTTGTAATACCAGTGTACTTACATGGTAACTCCTCAGGAACTGTCTACTTAATATAAAGTGTAAAATGGTCACAACCTACAGAGTAATATATTAAATGTAAACCTCTGTGCAACACTTTAATATCACTGTACTTACATGATAACTCCTCAGGAACTGTCTACTTAATATAAAGTGTAAAATGGTCACAACTTAGAGTAATATATAAACTGTGTTTTCAAATGCATTATTAAATAGTTTACTTAATATGAAATTATAACTTTCCATCCTGTTCTGTGTGATTTCTGTTGCCAACTCTATTCCAAGCATATGTAAGCATAATGTTTAACAAGACTACACTTTAAACCTTTAAAATAAATAACATTTCTACAATCGTTTAACCATTTATGTAATATTAACTTCGTTTGTAGCGGTGGGACACAGCAGGCGTTTTCTGACATCCCTGCGACTAACAATAAAACCATAAAATACACCGAACACGCATCATAATTATAAAATGAAACAATTTTATTTGTGCGCTATAAGATCTTCAGAATCCATATCATTGCGAGGAACATGCCCAAATTCAAATCTTTATCTTTATTTTACGAATTCAAATACAACCGCGTCAGGAAACGGCAGATTTTACGGCAGGAAAATCGAGCTCTCATTGGCTCTCGCCAGCATTCGTCACAGTTTACGACATGCCGTGTTTCTGGTGATATGTGTTTGGTTTGAATGTTGCGCGGGCGCATACTCTTTGGCCGCATTTACTAGTGATGGGAAGTTCGGTTCTTTTCCGCGAACCGGTTCTTTCGGACAGTTCGTTTCAAAGAACCGGTTCAAAAAACCGGTTCACCAGTTCTTTTACGCTATGACGTAATGACGTCATTAACGTAATTACTATCGTCCCGCACCCATATACAGTTAGTTACATGCAGTGATCATATAAGTTTAATAAGTTCATATATGATAATATAAGATCATAAGTTTTACAAGTCTTGATGTAATAAATTATAAGATAAATTAATTCTAATCAGAAACACGATCAGCTTACTGAACATGCACAATCCAACATAAACATAAGTTTCACCAGATCCCCTCATTCAAGTCCTCAGCTAACTGCTCATAGCATTAGCGCAGATTCAGTGTTAAAAAAAGAACTAGTTCGGTTCAGATGGAGTCAGTCACAGTAGGAGCTTGTTTGTTTGGCAGCTGCACGAGTCACGCATGCGCACAGTATCAGCTCATCGATTCTCGAATCGGACGCGTCCGAAAGAAACCGGTTATCGTTCAGTGTACTGATGATGATCCGAAAGAAACCGGTTCTCGTTCAGTGTACTGATGATCCGAAAGAAATCGATTCTCGTTCAGTGTACTGGTGATCCGACAACCGCTGCAACCGCTTCTTGAGTCGAGAATTTGATTGGAGAACTCACAGAGTGACTGAAACATGCCGCTTGGTTTGCTTGTGCAGTAGTTTGATCACGTAATTTGTATCATTATACCACCGTTTAAAAGTTAAATTAAAAATTTTTATAATAATTTTTGTTTGAATATGGTTCAAAGTTGTGTAGTTTCATTAAAACATTGTTCATTTAATACAAACACAAATTTTGTATGTCATCATTATCTTTTATTACAGTGCAGCTAATTCATAAATCAAATGTTTTCTTTTAATCGAACATCTAATTTATTATGGTACCACGGCACTTCCCTGATCAAAATCATAAAAACCCTTTTAGCCAATAACCTAACAGAATCCTTAAGTAAACTTTTAACTAAATAGACCAACTTGACTGACGTGCTTCATTTCATCAGCTTGACAAATGACACGCATGCGCACAGTATCAGCTCATCGATTCGCAAATCGGACGCGTCCGAAAGAAACCGGTTCTCGTTCAGTGTACTGGTGATCCGAAAGAAAGCGATTCTCGTTCAGTGTACTGTTGATCCGAAAGAAAGCGATTCTCGTTCAGTGTACTGTTGATCCGAAAGAAAGCGATTCTCGTTCAGTGTACTGGTGATCCGACAACCGCTGCAACCGATTCATGACTCGAGAACGACAACCGCTCTGGCAGCTGCTCTGCTCATGCGCATCATCAGCTCTCTTTTCACAGCCGTTCAAACACTGTTTGAGTAACTAAATAACTCGGGAAATTTATTTATTTTGAATCAGAGGGAGTGTCGGGCACGTTAAAAAGTAAAAACCTTTAAGTAATTTGTGGATTAGTGCTTACTAGAGACGCGAACCGTTTCAAACGATTCAGTTCGATTTGGTGTACTGGTTCAACCGGTTCACTAAGAAGATCCGGTTAAATAGAACGATTCGTTCGCGAACCGGACATCACTAGCATTTACGGAGAGGATCAGGAAAATAATCTGGATAATATTTCAGCGAATAATAACTTTAATTCTGCTCTGCACCTCAAACAAACCTACTGTATTCTGCCAGAGAGGACTGCGGCTGCAAAAGCATCGTCATTTGGATTACTTTTTGGTATGGCTGTTGATATTTTTGCATTAAATAAATTATTGTAATTGCAATTTTTTGTCTGTCATGTTTTTTTTATTATTACTGTACTGAGAGAGATATGGTTAACATTAGGTTTAGAGGTAGGAGTGTGAGTAGTGACTATAAAACTATTTTTATGCTATATTGTTAGTAAAACTGATAATTTCCCTGCATATATTGTTGTCAGTTACGATTTATATCCTTTTATATTTGCTATAAAATGGGTAGCTTTAGGTTTGGGGGTAGGTTAAGGGGGCTAAAAATATAAATCGCGTATTAATAAAATGATAAAAAGGCATTGATACGAATATTTAATGAAATGAAAGATACGTAAATATTTTACGTTTTTAGCA